>NW_028280809.1:50000-255000 GCF_059751285.1 Brachycentrus maculatus
CGCAATCGTACGAAACATCCCTTAATACTTCTCTTGCTTATTGATACATAGAGTAACACGGCGAAGATATCGATTCAACCAGGGGGTTCCAAACGTTAACGAAATTTACATTAAATAAAATTTAAAAAAAAACATTTTGAGTGTGTCCAAATACTTGTTTGCAAATCTGGATCATATCCAATTACAGGAGATATTTTTTATATTATTTTTTGGACTCAACTCAAGATAAGTGCCGCATATGCCTATACTTCTATATTCTTCTCCATCTATGTTGAGATGTCCAAAAAATAATTGATTCCTATAATTTGAGATAATCCAGATTTGTGAACAAGTATTTGGACACACTCATACTAATTACTTAGTTTTATTTATTGTTTCGGCATTAACTTTGTGGTAAGACGTGTTACAATGATTAAAGAAAACACTTGTTTTTTACCACTTGAGTTTTATTATAGACTACATGTTTCAGAAGTTAAACTTCCATCATTCATCATTGTTATTATACAGACCTGAATGATGGAAGTTTAACTTCTGAAACATGTAGTCTATAATAAAACTCAAGTGGTAAAAAACAAGTGTTTTCTTTAATCATTCTAATTACTTAGATTGATCCTACGACGGTATGATCAATCTATGTAATTTGTACGTTTGCACGCTTAGACACCGATATTCATATAGAAATAAGAAAATAATTCTGTTTGATATTATTTGACTACAAAGGTATTTAAATATATTCTAACTAATAAAAAACTGACTGTTTATATGGATTAAATTTAAGCCTTATACAGATGTTAAAAATTACAATGCATAGTTGTCAATGCAAAAAAAAAACAAAAATTACAATGAATTGCAGTAAGAAACAAGAAATAATTAGAACATTTTGTATTATAAGGTGTACAAATAAGTTTCTAGCGTTTGGCAATAGATGGTACCACCAGTTCGTTTTAGTTTAAATTGTAAGAAGTAAAACGCCACCATCGTAGTAGGTTGGACAACGACATTAGGTACCTTGAAACATTTGCAATTTGTTATCAGTGTAATATTTTCTTTAATGTGCGAACAAATTGAGTTTAGAGCTGAATATGTCATTTGCAAATAATCGAACTGTAAATTAATGATAACAAAAGTAATAAAAGCCAGAGGAAGTAGGAAACCAGAGGAGATTGAATGTTGAACTTTTACGAGATCAGGTAAAATGTTGAGATTCCCTTCAGTAATAAATAATCTTGATTTCTTTTCTTTGGCAGGAGAGCCGTTTTATTTGCAGAGCTAAATCGGACCTCTTATCGTAATCAGATAAGGACAAGAATGGCACAAACTCACGCGCTGCTAGAAAATCTGGCGCCAGCATTTGATTGGAAAAAAAACTTATGGTCGTCTCATTGATCCCAAATTTAAACCATTTGCGATATCCCTTGATGTGCTCCTGAAATAAAAATGAAATATTTTATTCATCGATAAGGCAAGAACGATTTTGCTTTTAATGTACAATCTTTGTTTACCTTATAACCGCACAACGGTGCACATAGCATTACATTGAATTATGATATTCAGACTAATGGTCTGTTGTTTTACGAGAGTTTTATAAACAACATTTTGAGTATGTCCAAATACTTGTTCACGAATCTGGATTATCTCCAAGTATAGGAGTATTTTTTTATTATTTTTTTACATCTCATCAAAGATGAAGAAGAATATGGAAGTCTGGGAATTTACGGGGCTGACGACCGTCATAGGCTGGTTTTAGTGATCGCTTTACACACGTGTAACATTCACCAATTCTACCCATTATTGACAACCATACTCAAATTCTTGGAAGTTCTATACATAGTATTACATATGAACCAATTTTTGAAACATTGTTTTTGAATCACTAGAGTTTTATTATATTTGCCACAAATTATTTGCAAAAAAAAACGTTCAAGAAAATAAAGGATTTCATTTACTCGTTGTAGCGCAAACTCAATTCAAATGTCTGAAATATTTCTTTCCAAACCAAAAGCGTTATATTCCCAATCTGTACTATTTTCAGGTGAAGTATTAAAAAAATCCACCATTCTGGATAATCCCATGCGCAATAAAGCATACCGCAAATAATTTGAAAAGTTTTCAGCTATATTGTGCTTTGTTTTTTTTTCATTAAAATTGTACTTTTACAAATGGTACAATTCAAGTAATACGGAGTTTTTATAAATGCATGTTATTTGAAAACAAAAGCTACCGGTTGTCGGAAGCGATTTTGAATTCAATTGATCAATTTATTTATAAAATCATGACCATGTGGGCATCAAACTTTACGAAACGTGTCTGCTGTTACTAGTCCTCAGTCTGATTATGACGGTAACGATGAAACCCGGTCACTGGTCAAATAAAATATATGTGGAATTAACTATTCATTTGGTTTTTTATTTTAATGAAAAAATTAGCATTTGTTTGATTTCAATAATTGATTCGGCAATCACTTTGTGATATCTGTTTTTTACTTGAAAAATACCAATACGTCTTAAAATCTATAATGACGTGTTTTGATGTATCACGCGCCATTATTGAACACGGTATTTGACAATGACGAAGACTGCATCGAAATACGTGTCACAATAGATTATAAGAAATAATGATATTTAATAATAACTTCATAAACAGGATTGTATAATTGAATATATAAAAAATACTTGTAACATACCACTTTGTTGAGAATATTAATGAAAACACTACTAATTTCGAGAACTTTGAATTTCCTCAATAGGTGAAAATACAAAGGATTGAATCTTTATGTAGATATTTTAGCAGTATTTTGTATGTACGCAAAAAAAATAGAGTGTTTAGATGTGGACTGAACTTGAATTCCTTTCAATAAAATGATCAGTGAACAATTAAAGATTTAACCCTATTTGCATTTTTTGACTCAACTATTTTTTATTAATTTTTATTTAGGTGGTAAAATAACTTGAGATCAGGGAACCAATGATCGAATAAAGGTCACCTGTAGAAAAAACCTAATTAAGGTCAGTCAAACCCTTAAAACATTGTCATAATAAAACGAATTCAGTTACTTATTATAAACCAAAAAAGATTGCCAGTAATAAAGACGGAGAATATTAAATAGAGTTTAATTAAAGCTTACAGAAAGTTATATTACCAATCTAAGAAACTAAACTAAAAAAAACTTCAAATGAAAAAGATAAAAGCTGTCAGAAAAAATCTGCGATGCAAAAGAAGAACAAAACTTAATTAAAGCTCTTAGATATTATAAATGTTTTAATGAATAATAACAATAAAACAATTAATCAGGCAAAAAAAATAATTAAATTGAGGTTAAATGATACATGATTTTAAAAAAATCTGAGTGAACGCAAAAATATTAAAAGGAAAAATAATTCTTCCTCAAAATCTCCCTCACAAACGTGTAAAAGGAATTCAAATGTATTAAAAATTCCCGATAATATATAAAAGGAAAGAAATATTAACTTATGATAATTTGTTACAGTACGCAAAAACGATATTTTTAATATTCAAATTCATATTATTTTTCCCTGAGAATTTGCGGTTTTAATATTCACATGTGTGTTTTTAAAGACCCATGATAATCAAGCCGATGGAATGGTTGTTTTCGTATTTTTGTTAAAACCTTTAAAAAAATATGCCATTTTTGTAATCATACTCCATATACAGCCAAGGTAATTTAAAAAAATATTTATATTATTTTTGTATGTTACATAAACATATCAATTCTATGCTATTATATATTTCAGTGAGGCTAATCGACTTGTATCCGTAATGATAATTGGTAAAAAGGGATGCTACTATAAACTGCTTTTAACTTTTTGTAACCTTTCATATTATATCTAAATCAATTCCCTGGAAAGGATCTCACATACGTTTTTAAGAGTACTTTAAATTTAATTTTTTTATTAATAACATTTACTTCTTAAAAACGCCGAGGAATAATAAACGAATTACATATTAATATATTTGTGTAAATAAAATTTAAAAAAATGTTTTTTTTTTTAAATTATAATTTATCTATTTATATATATATTTTTTTTGACATATCATCAAAGATGAAGAAGAATATGGAAGTCTGGGCACTTACGGAGCTAACAACCGCCATAGGCTGGTTTAAGTGTTTTTTTTTATTCATCTTTGATGAGATGTCAAAAAATAATATGAAAATAACTCCTGGAATCGGAGAAAATTTAGATTTTGTGAACAAGTATTTTGGACACACTCAAAATGTTATCTATTTATCTTTGAGTTAACTAATTTTTTAATAGAATTTTAACACACATTGCATTCGAATACGCGCGTGTTTTGATCTAAGTGAAGGTTAGGAAGAAAAAAAGGTATATTCATATGAAAATACTACACAATCATTCCTCTTAATGAAATATAAGGGTAATGGAAAATAAATACTTAAATAAAACAACAAATAAAACTCTCAAATTTATCTCTAGGGATGTTTTTAAACATTTGTTTGATATAACCTATTATTTGGGTTTAAAGTTTAAAGGGATTAATAACACTTCTCTCAAATATATTTTAAATAAAGTGTTGACTAATGAAAAGATTTAATTAGAAGTATCAATAAAACAGAAAAAACATAGTTACATTCTCCCTTTTGTTATAATCAGCGGGAAAAGGTTTCTAATATTCTTTAGTTGGCAGTATTCAGTGTTTGCAGGATTCAAGCAACGCTGGATTTATTTTCAATTAGTAAATTAGTTGTTTGTTTCGAAATATCAAGGTAGAATCGTGATGAAATCTGTAACTAGAAATGTATTTTTTTTCTCAGGGTTGTTATGCCGTGTGCTGTTAACACATGTTACTAAGCGATAAATACCTGAACGGTCGTAAAAATCTTAGAAATTTATATACCCAAAAGTTTTTATATTTTTGTCCTGAAAAACAAAATTTCACAAACATAAAAAGCATTTATTGGGTGAATAAGTTTAAGGTTAGAGGACAGTTTTGATTGTCTGTTTTCGAGATTTGGCATATATCTATGCCTGAATAATTTTTAAATTAAAACAATTAGTTAATACCACTTTTTCTTGAAATAGTGAAACCTGTAGCAAAAGATTTTTAAAAAGTGGTAAATATTCATCTGAGTAAAAAAAGTAGTGAAAAAATGTTTTCTAAATTGAAGAAATAAATTTATTTATTAATTTTCCGTCAAACACTTAATTAAAAATTGCAATAACATTCTCTCACTGAATTTTTCAGTGCCGAGGACACATTAAACTTCAACTTAACAAAAAATTATGTGAAATTAATTGTTTACAATATGCAATGAATTAAAACAATGCCGAGTTTTGGTATCTACATATTTCGGATTTATCCACCTCTATTATATATTAATCAATAGCTCTTTTATACTTTCTTTCGGTATTAAATGTCTTAAGAGATAATGGAAGCAGTTTTTTTGAAATTTTATTACCCATGCAATTACTATTATTTTTTTTACTTAACAGGGTATGTGTTAGATTTCATTTCTGTGTTTTGAATTTTGTGTTTTTTTTTGTAAATTTTCCACAAAGCGTGTAAGTGGTGAATTGAGTGCATTGCTGGGAGGCATATTTTTGTAATGTGTGTGAGCTAGTCTTGAATGCATATGTAAGGATTGTTTAGCGTATAATTATTTAAATTTTATGAGCGAATGCATACTAAATTTGGGCCTACACTTATGGAAATGAAGTCGAATAGTACACATAGTTTCTAGTTCCTAGAAGATTATATAATTAGCATCACCAAGAGCAAAAAAGTAAAGGTGAAGAAGAAGAAAGAGTTTTGTGATTTAGTTTGATTCGAAGAAAAAACTTTTCTACACAAAAAATATGATTAAATCCTTACCTTTTTGGTTCATTTTACCTTCTCAAAATTGCCTCATTCTATTTCGGTCTATGAAATCTCTCAAGGCTGATATTATGGAGAAAATGGAGTGAATTGTTACCTTCACTGGTCAGCTTCCAGATCCATTGTGCTCAACACAATTAGATCATGATGTATGTGCTACCGGTATCTAATCATCCAGATGGGTTATTGTAAAAAAAACGTAGAAGCAAGATTTACCTTATTTTACATATAGATAAGCAAGAAATTACCTAGATATACACATACATACATATCGCTCACTCCTTTCAGCAACGTCATTTATAAAAAAAACTTGATTTTTCATGAGATCGTTTTTAAAGTTTAAAAAAATAATTAAAGTTAAAAAAAAAATCTTTTCAAAATGCAAAAATAACACTTTCTGCCCTGTGGCGGGTAAATATGAAGTTAAAAATATGCCACTTTTGCTGGGATATAGTACATTTTCTGGGCATTTCGAAAACATGCACAACTAAAAATTGACGATTTTTGATATACGTATGACGTTGTTGGAAGGAGTGAGCGATAAATGTTACGTAAAACCATTTTCCAATTTTTATGCATCTTTAGGAAATAAATCAATTAACTTGGAAAGAATTCTTCAAGTTATAATGAATTAAATCTTCTAATTTTAATCCATATTATGAAAAATAAATAAAGTAACCGGGAAAATTCTAAATCAAGTGCGGGGATAAATTTATACGAATAATTTTGCACCTGGACATTTGGTCGAACGGAAATTTTACCCTTTTTCATTAACTCGCAGATTTTTTTCTCCAAATTTAACCACATCCATAATTATTATATTACTTACCTTCATCGGAACCTAATATCGCATAATAATTTCATTTTATCGAAGAAGCTTAGGAAGAGCTTGTGGATAAACTGTTTGTGAGTACTTTCTTGACATTTAGTTACTGTTATCAGAGATTTTTTTTAATTAAAAAAAAACACGCATTCAAAGGTTAAAAAAAATGCTAGCAATAATATAATTACATACCTTTGAACATTGTATGCGGTGATTTTCACATTTGTGTACCCGTTTATAGTACGTACACAGACGGAGGATTACAATTTACATTCATTCTTTGTGTTGGTGATTACGAATCCTTTTGTCCAGTTGAACACAATAATGCTTGACGGAAGAAATGAACTTGTTCCCCAAATCCTATTGACTTTCCGGAAATCCACCTCCGGTTTTTTTTGTCAAAGTGGGAGCAATTTTAAAAGAGAAAATTTCAGGCTTTCAGTTACTTATTTTCAGATCATGACTACAGGACGGTAAATACTGATGTTATTACCCAATTATACCTATGATTTTGATAGTATTATATGAATTTAAAAACTAGTTATTTTAAACACTTATTTTTTATAGAATATAGTATGGACATGTGGAGTGAATGGGTAACAAGATAATGACTAAGGAAATATATGTACGTGGCGAATGTGAGCGGGAACACAGAACGAGGACGGCTGAAAAATACTTGGCACGATCAGATCAATCAGAACCTAAAAGGTGGTGTCAAAAGTCTGCGTAATCGGAGGGCATGTCTGACTAGATGTATGGATGTGAAGGAAGCTAGGAGGGTATATCAGGATCGAATATTGTGGCGTTCCATCCTCTCTGCCTACCTCTGCGGGGAAACGGCGTGATAGTAGTAGTAATAGATTTTTTTTGAGAGTTGAAAATTTAATGTAAATATAATGTAAAGATAATGTAATATAAAAAAATATATATATTTAAGCCTAATTAAATTTATTGAAATCATTGTTTTTCAAAACCATTCAAATCAATTATAATACGTGATAAACATATCTTGAAGCGTTTTTTTCACATTTTACTCAGTAAAAAAAAAAGGTTTTACGTTTGGGCAGCCGAATCGACCCTTAATGTATGTAGAAGGAATTCAATATGTTAACAACCTAAAAACATACAAGTATAAAGTTAAATACAATATCGCAGATGGCAAAAAATCGAGTCATCTGCATACGAAAGCAATAACTGTCAGATTTGATTCGGGAAAACCCATTGGAATCAGGAAGTGAGTTATATTGGGATTGATTTTTAATCCCGAGAATGATATAAAACATTCTGATACAGGCCCACACAAATTCGAGCGAAGGTCCATCAAAAAAAGTGATTGAAAAAAGATTTTCAATTTTAAGATAAACTTGACGGAAATGAAATTGAAGATTATTAATTCTACCATTTTGAAAAATATATGCAAATTAATATTTTTATACATTTCACTTACATATAAACAAACAAGGATAAAACAAGCAAGAATAGCATTCAATAACAAATCTTTATTTTTTAAATCAAATGATATTCTTCTTCTTCTTCTAGCCTTTATTCGGTTATTGTGAACTGCATCGTATTGACGCAGTGTTATCTTAATCGTTACTTATATCAAGGCAAGGCGATCACTCCTACACTTCAGGGACTAGTTATTATACTAAGTAAATCTGTATATCTTCACAAGGTTTTGTTAATATCCAAATTAAAATCTTATAAACTAAAAATAAAAATATCGAAGAAGGTAATAGAAGCGGGAGAAGACCGAGGTAAACTTGGCATGATCAAGTATTTCAAATACTTGGTCAGGTCAGGAGTCGAAATAATCGGCGTATATGCATGATAAGATCTATAAATGTGGAAAAGGCGAAGATTGTGTGCAAATACTAATTGGTGTGGCGTTCTATTATATTTAAAGCAGCGTGAAGTTAGTCAGTAAGTTATACAATAAAATCTTAAAATATATAATACTCAAGGATTGAAACAGACTTAAATACATCTTCGAATACTTTTTAAACTTACAGGGTGCTTACAAATGTTAAACAAGACGACATAATCAGGAAACTTTCTTAATAATACTTCGTTCTACCTTGAAATATAAAATTATTTCTACTTTAATTTAAATGCTAATTACCATGGGATCCGAAAATTACGTATAAATGAAAACTTTTTCAATGCCTCCCCCTATTTAATAAAGCCGCTCTTAATGACAAGACGTTGACTGCAAATAAGAGAGTAGATTGAATTTGCTCGAGAGAATTTCAATTAAATTGCGATTATTTCAAACTTTATTTCGCTTGGTAATTTCTTTAAACGCACTCGATTCACAGCGAGCTTTCGGAGATGCCACTCAGACAGATGAGAGGTTCTGCTATAGAACTGTGGAAGTGTGGAAACGCGAAATTGCGGAACTGTGTGTGAATTAATTCAACTTTGTATTCGTACACACTTTTGAATAATGAGCTTGTTACGGTAGACTTGGTACATTATATTTATCTTGTGGAAAACACACCATTTTTCTAGTTCCTTTACACACAAAAAATAAGTGTCTTATAATGAAATTAAAAGAAAAGATACTGAGATGTTTATAATTCAAATATATTACGCTCATTTTACGTAATTCAAGAGTATTAATAAAGATGTTTGTTGAAGTTATTTAATTTATAGCACATAAATTTATATGTTTTGAATATTGAACGCATTAACTTTTTTGATCATATTTATATATTATTTTGAGAAATAAAAAGACTTAGTTTTTTGATCCACTTACATTTTTATTAACAGCTAACTAGTTTCGGCAACAACCTGTTGCCCTCTTCAGGGTTTAATTTATGACTGTCATAAAGAGGGCAACCGGTTGTTGCCGAAACTAGTTGGTTGTTAACAAAAATGTGAGTGGATCAAAAAACAAAGTCTTTTTATTTCTCAAAATAATACAAATATTTTTAGAATAAGTGCACTGTATTGTGATACGTGACAAGATTTAAAAGTGTGGTCACTAAAAATTAAATACAATGTCCAGCGTATTCATTTTTCCTTCCTTTCCCAAACAAGCGATGTAGGTTAAACATTCATAGGCACTCAAAATGTCCCTCAGCTGTTGATGCCTTGCCCCCTTTTCAGCTTTCAAAGACAATAGCTTTTCAGCTTTCAAAGACAACAACGTTGCAGGAGCCTGGATGAGGACCTATCCGACATCGGATCCGTGATAGTTCATAAGGAACTGTCACAAAAGGTGGTATCATACATGAATAAAATAGCGAAGGACATTGGTAACATACTATTAACCAAGCCAGTACAAAATGCTGAACCCTCTTCTAGTAGAATGGAAGGTCTGCCGACGACAGTCAACAGTCCGCCTTCTCCTGAGGAGTTTTACGCGGTTTCCTCCTAGCAATGATGATCAAATGCTGAGAAGGTCCTGACTGATCCACACTACATATTTATTAAGTAAGAACTAACAAAAATCCACAAAGTGATCTATAAACTTTGTACATAATAAGCAAGGTAAATAATAAATGCAATTTCCATAAAAAACAAAGAGCACTTAGGAAAATGTGTGTTTTTACTCCTCATTCACCACCCCTAATCAGTTAACCTTTAAAAATACACTCAACTTGAAATAAGACGTCTGGAGTTTGTCAAAAAAAAATACATAACTGCCCATTCATTTTCTTTAAAAATGAAGATGATTCTTAACGAATAATTGTGGTATAAGATGTTAAATCTAAATAAACATATAAGAAAAAAAACACGTTTAACCAATGTACGTTTTAATTAAAATAAAATGATAAAACACTTGTAAACGGCCACTATTAAAATTATATGTGTAAACACGTCTTCTTTCGAGAACTACAGATGTTCTTATCAACAGTTGAAAATACAAACTTTGTTACTTAAATGTTAACAGTTTGCTTTTTTACATGTCGATAAAAAATATTAACGACACACGCTCGTCAAATACGAAATACATGTAAAATAAATACACGACCTGACATTTGTATAAAAAATGCGGCTTGCATGCGAGACGCTAGCATGTAAAAGTTGCAAATATGTAAAATGTTTTAGGCCTACCAGACAGTTTCTTAGACTGGCAATACCCTGTTAATCCAGAAAAATACAGTGGTGATAATGATATATGTAATACAATATTATAATAATATAACTAACAAAGTAACTTACAATCACACCGCTTCACAACAAGAGAGGAGCAGAATAAACAGATAGAATAGAACGCCAAACCAATCTGTATTTGCAAATAATCTTTACCTCTTCAGCCTTCATGCTTCTCTTCATACATCATCATCATCATCTTACCCTTATCCGCAATCCCAATGGTGCAAAGGGCACTGCATCATATAAACGCAGTGTTATCTCGATCGATAACACACAAAGGAAAGGTGATCAGCCTTTCGCTTCCAGGGTAATATTGAATAAATATTAGAGTGAAAACATCACTTTTTTTTTAAACCCCCCCCCCGGGAATTGAACCCGGGACCTCTAGAACGGTAGTTAATTATGCTGACCATTAGACTACGGACTTCTCTTCATACATAACCGACGATTATTCCGACTTGACCACTTTCAAGTATTTGAAATACTTGATCAAAATTTTTGTAGAAATCATGGATTTATAAAACACCTCAAATATTACCCATCACGCAAATACCCTACCTAGCATGAGAACCCATCTTCTGTGAAATTTTCGAGAGGTAAAGGTCTCGGGAAAATGTAAAATTGTCAGCCTTTATCGGGGTTTCTTCTTTGAGCTCGATATTTCGCCAAAATGAAAGTGTGAAACCCGTTCGTCGAAGCGCGCTGAAATATCCCCCGACCCGGTAACATCGCCTTTGAGACCAGTCTCCCGAAGTACTAAATTAAGACAGCGATGAATTTAACACCTGAGCAGTTCTGAAGATAAATGCTAAAACACGTCCCAGGATGGATTTGTAAATTTTGATATTTGGAAATTTGGCACGAGAAATATTATAGATAATTTTAATATTGTGAATCCGGTCCTCAGGTGGATCCAACTGCAAACTTTATTACAACGAAGAGGATTCTCCCTTCCGTCTTTCAAATTACATATTTATATGTACGCATAACGGTCCGCCTCCGTAGTGTAATAGTCAGCACGCTCGGCTACCGTTCTGGAGGTCCCGATTCCGAGGGGGAAGGGTCAAATAAATATAAGTGATTTTATAAAATTAAACAACTTTGTTTTAACTACTTTTTTTATAAAATAGTTGTTGAATTTTATAAAGTTTATGAAATATGCCACAAAGTACCTGCGAATAACATTCAAGAAATAAGTGATTCTTTCACTCTAATATTTATTCAATATCACCCTGGACTGGTACCTGAAGTGGAGGGCTGATCACCTTTCCCTTATGTGATAACGATCAAGATAACATTGCGTTTATATGATGCAGTGCCCTATGTATCATTGGGGTGTGTAAAAGGATTTGAAGGAAAAAGGATAGCGGTATAAAAATTACCTTTAACATAATTAATTGAAATCTCTCCTTTAAAGGTCTGAGTATGAAAATATTGATCATTGAAAATGAATTATGAAAACTTTAGTTGCAGAATTATAATAAATAAAAAAAAGTCAAAAAAGTTTGGTACCAATTTTTACCCTTAATAAAAAGGGCAATATTTAACATTACGAATTACGCAACAGGGCTAGAGTCGTTAATATCTGGATAAAGACTTCTCACTACTTTCTCTCAATAAATACAAATACAAAAGATGTATGACAGTTGTTCGAATGGTGAAATAAGGATGGATTGTAAAACTGAGATAAGCATTATCGATATATTAAAAAAAAAGGTGTGTTGAGAAGGTTCGGACATACGAAACAAATGAGTGAGGAAAGTACGGTGAAACAAGTTTGTGAGGCAAATTTAGTTAAAAAAAGGAGCAGAGAAAGACCGAGAAAAACTTGCCTCGATCTGGTATGTGAAATATTTGAAAGCGGTCAGATTACGCCTCTTCAACATTCGTAAACCTCCTCATACATACCCGCTGATTACTTCGATTTCTGACCTGATCGCAAGAAGTATTTGACATGCCTGATCATTAATTACTATATTTGCCTCATTTATTTGTTTTACCGTTCTTTCTTCACTCATTTGTTCCACGTGTCCAAACCATCTCAACACGCCTTTCTTAATTTGATCAATAATTCTTACTTCAGTCTTGCATTCTTTCCATATTTATTTATAATTTTGACATATTTATTTTTTCTTATTTTATTTATTTCCTTTTAATATCACAATGTTTTAACAAAATAAAAAATAACGAACATTTGGAATACATTTATCATCATTACGTAAAATAATTATTACTAGTCAGTTTACTTTAAAAACCGATTTAATGACTAGTAACGTGAATATTTTATGATTTTCTTAAAGAATAAACATTTTCCTAAATATTTGTTCAAGCAGAATTATTTTAAAAATATGATCAAAAAGCTCCAGCAGTTCCTTACAAATGATTTCCGTGAAATATTTGGTGAATAGGGGTTTTTCAACTACTTAATATTTATTTCTTCATTTGAAATCAGTACGGTGAAGTAATTCTTCAAAATCCCTCAGCAAATAATAAAATATCTTATAAGTTTTTTTTTAGTATCAGTGGCACGAAAATACGACGCTCATGAATTCTAGATTATGATTGACATTTAGTATCTAATTTGGTTAGAAAAGATGCTTCATTATTATTTACTAAATAATAAACGACGAAAGAAAATCATTTTTGGATCTTTTCATTTGCGATATTTTAAGTACTAGTCAGGATGTAATAATTATTAAAACCTTTTAATTAATTACTGAAATTTTAAATTGAAATTTGACGTTTTTGAGAAGGTCAAACATTAAAAAACAAACGTTTAATTTTATATTAAATGGGTTTATGTAGTCCACCAACGTAATGTAATAGTTAGCGTGCTGAGGTGACGGGTTGGAGTCAGGGGAGGGAATATTAGTAATTTTACACACAAATATTAATTTAATATTACCCTGGACTGGTACCTGAAGCGCAGGAGTGATCACTTTACCTTCATGTAAGTAACGATCAAGATAACCCTGCATCAAAACAATGCAGTGCCCTATGCACCATTTGGTGCGGATAAAGGTTAGAAGAAGAAGATGGTCATGTATCAAGTAAAAACAAAAAAAAAAATCTTTGGCAGAAATAATTTTTTAAGGATTTTTCTAAATGTCTAATTAACGTTTCCTTCCTACGAGATACTTTCTCGCGGTTTACGTTCAATTAAGACTTTCCCCAGGTAAAGCTTCAGACTAGTATCACGGAGAATTTAATTAACGATGTTTCACTTTGATGTGTTTCCATTTACCGACATGTATCACAGAGTGACACTTACATAATTTATCAAGCGTTTAAACTTTCTCCTTATTCCACACATGAGTGCACGTTTAAGGATAGCAGAGAAGGAGAAAGCCAAACTTTATACAAATTGAAAATATATTCTCGGTTTATCAATTTGAGAGATTCAATTTCTACTCGAAAACTTGATTTTTCGGCATCTCGCAAAGTGTCACGAGTCTCACAAAGTACTGAAACATTAATTAAGATAAATAATTTGTTTTAATATAACTGTATTTGTTAACTAAATGATACATGCTATGTCTTTGAAATTTATTATATTATATCTGTGTACTGTGAAGAGAAATAACATAAATGATACTCTTTGCATAACAAATTGTTTCATTACAAATATTATCATGACTGATAATATTCGTAATGAAACCATTATTATTATGGAATAAGGCTATACAAAATGCATGTTTATATAATGAATATGTATTTAATATGTATTTTTTCTGTATATGCATATAATGAATATGTATATGTATGTATATGTATATATATATATATATATATATATATATATATGTGTATGTATGCGTATGTATGTATATGTATGTATATGTATATATATATATATATATATATATATATATATATATATATATATATATATATATATATATATATATATATGTGTGTATGTATGCGTATGTATATGTATGTATGTATATTTATAAATATATTTTTAAACTTCTTACCTAGAAAAAAAAATCCTTTAACCACCCTTATTAATTCCTCTCCTTTCCTTCTCCTTCCTGCTAAATCTATTATTTTATATAATACCCTTTTTTTTGTTTTTTGTTTAATCTCTGAATGTTTTTTTAATGGTTTTATAACATTAATGTGGAATTGTTTAATTGGCTTTTTTTTAACGTAACTTTTTTTTGTTAATGTAATGTTTATTATTGTTAATGTAACTATTGTTTTGTATAACTTTTTTATGTGTAAGCTGTACAATTCCCTAATAAATAAAAAAAAATAAAAAATAAAAATGTTTATTAATTCTTATTCTTCTTTATCCATTTTATGGTACATTCATTCATTTGTATATCTTAAAACATAAAAAAAATCTCACATAGTCGTAGACTGTCCGTGGTTATATAATATAAATGAATTTATATTACACTTAAGTATGAAGTTAATTGTTATAATTTAAAACCAAAAAAAAAATAGAAAAATAAGGAAAAAGTTTAAAAAAAAGTAATAATAATAAAAAATAAAAACAAGAAACAAAAAGTAAGGACAAAGAAGTCAGTGTAGGAAATCACCAATTTTTATGAATTTTTAATTTACTCAAAAAATTCATTCATACACTAATTTGACATGTTAACAAAATCAACGATATGTATATTTATTACGTACTGGTATGATACACGCTTTATCTTTAAATTATGTTATATTTTTATGAAAATTGACTTTGACCATAAATAATAAATAAATAAATGTAAAACATATGGTTTGAATTAATACCTTTCCAATTACAATGCAAAATATCGAATTGAAAATTTTATTAATTGATTTGCCAGTCACTTTATGGTTATATCTATAAATTTCAAATTTAAATATCATTTGGTAAATACCACTTTTTCCACTAGAAATCACATCAAATAATGGTAATTTGTAAGTAAAATTTATATAAAAAATTAAATTAAATATATTAAAAAAATTGTTCAACATTTTATGTTAACGAATATTTTGAATAAAACATACAACAGTTACTTGAGATAAAATTGAATGTTTATTTATGTAAGATATCATTAAAATGAATTCAGTTTACTCACATATATTATGTACCTATGTCAACATAGCGTGGCATTTTCAATTTTAGGATTCTTGTGGGTGTGATAGATATAGCATATTTATAACTCTCAGAATGAGGGTAGGTGAAGAACGGTAAAGGTAGGTTCCACGTGTCATAAATTCCCTCCACACTTTAGGCGTCCCACAGTTCAATTTTCACCCTTATTGCATTCCTGATATCCTGATACTTGAAGATCAAGGCCAAAATTTATAACTCCCTTAATCTTTTTACAAAATAAGAAATATTTATAAGATCCTTATTTTAAGTGTAAAAATATTATTATAATATAATTCAATAATTTATTTAATATGTTAAAAACATTAAGTGTACATATAAGTAAATATATTTGATTTTCCATATATCAGGTACTGTTGCGTTTTATTTAATCGATTAATTATATGACAATGATTAAAGAAAACACTTGTTTTTTACCACTTGAGTTTTATTAAAGATTGCATGTTTCAGGAGTTAAACTTCCATCATTCAGGTCTGTATAATAACTAAAATATAAAATGTAAGATTGTTCTATAAATAAGAAGAGGGGAAAGTTAGGGGGAGGGGGTTAGTCAAGTAACTAACTTTCCCCTCTCCTTATTTATAGAACAATTTTATATTTTATATTTTAGTTATTACACAGACCTGAATGATGGAAGTTTAACTTCTGAAACATATAGTCTTTCATAAAACTCAAGTGGTAAAAAACAAGTGTTTTCTTTAATCATTGTGACATGTCTTACCACAAAGTTAATGCCAAAACAATAAATAAAATAATTATATGACCATGACTATCTATTATTTTTAGACATCTAATCAAAGATAAAGAAGAATATGGAAGTCTGAGCATTTACGGGTCACTTTACAAAGTGTAACATTCACCAATTCTACCCATTATTGACAACCACACTACTCAAATTCTTGGAAGTTCTATTTCAGTAAAATAATACCGACTGATTTCGAAGTAACTAGTTTCTTCCCACAGACTAATTAATAAACGTTAAACACCATCTACTTGACATTAAAATAAAGTTTGACTGTCATTGATTATACTTATTAAAATGGAAAATAAATACTCTGTGCACTCAAAACATTCAACCAACAACCGCCTGGTTAAAAATGTATTTAACATGCAAAAATTTCATTTTATTCAATGTCGTGAAAGTTTCAGTGAAAATTTTTCAGCAGAGGGTAAAATACAAAGGGATATTTTTGTTGTTGTAAAAAAATTCCCTAGACGGGTGATCACCGAGAACGTAATCAGTTTACGTATCCATTACTGCATGAAACTGGCTCCATTTAAACACTAAATTGATTAATTGAGTACAACAAGCCACCCTGGAAATATACCGGTACAATCGCACAACTTGCATGCAGCACGAACGTTATTGCATTACGGAACATCAACCCTTAAACATATCCGAGAAACGAGGGTGTCAACCTGCATACTGATCAATTACAACTGTATGAATGTTGAACCTTGTAAAATCTAATAACAAACGTTAGTCTGACCAACGAATTTCTCTCAAATTAAGTTAGGAGATTTAAATTGAATACGAAATTACTAATATTTTTTATAGAATTTCATTCAATTTATAATAAATATATAAACATCTATTTATAAATACATAAACATAATAACATTTTTTTAGTAGAGACAAACCAACTAACAAAACGTAAAATGTTCAGGAGGGCCATTTAAGTCACTTTTGCTTGACAAGAAAATAAACTTCAATGCAGTTAGTCATTTTCAACAAGTCAATATATCTTCATCAATTGATTCGGTAGTCACTTTGTGGTAAAATCTATCCATTTTTAAATAATGTTTTATTTGGTAAATACCACTATTTCTTAAAATTTATGTGACACGTGTTTCGATGCATTCCGCATCATTTTGAAAATGCATACGGTGTTTGAAAATGATGCGGAATACATCGAAACACGTGTCACAGTAGATTTTAAGAAATAGTGTTATTTTCTTAGTAAAACATTTATTAAAAAAATTCAATATATTTTACTCCAATTTTTTTTATGCTTTGGAATTTTTTTCAGGGCAATATTAAGCTAGTTAAATATCAAATAGTCAATGACTACGTTTTTGTAAAAAATGCACTTGGTCACTTCCTCCCGTATGACTACGATATGAGCAGTCATTTGCACAAATGGAAATATTTTCCATTGGGTCTATGTTTTTTTGCCACCCCATTAGGGTTAAGTGATTTAGACTACGGGTACATAATTGATTCCTTAATTGGTTGCTTAGATACGCTCCGATAGACAAAACTGAACATTTTGCATTTATGAGCCATGTTCCATCCTAAGTACGGTCCCAATGCCCATGGGTCCAAACTATACCATCATTCAATAGAACATTAACCCTCTAATGACGAATGTAATATGTTGTTTTTGCCGAGCAAGATTTTGCACATTAAATGAACGGTGTACCCCGACTGGCAAGACTGATTTTAGCATGAAAAGGGGTAAAATAAAACAGTTTTTTATTATTTTTTTTCCTCGAGGCATTTTATATTTTAATTATTTTTTAATACTTGAGGATGGAAAAAATATTGTAATGGTATGAAAAAAATGGTAAGAAAAGATAGTGAATGCTGGGAATATAATAAATGGTGCATCAAAATCAGTTATAGCAAATTTAAGAAATCCAGTCAGCGAAAGATAAACTAGCACTATGTGTACGCAGTACTGGCACCAGCCAAAATGCTTGCAACTGAAGCATGGAGTTGGCAAAAGAAGGTTTAAAGTATACTGAATGCAGCCGAATTGCGATCTCTCATACACGTGTGCAAATGATTGAATAATGGAAGAAAGGTAAACATTATCACTAAAAATATGAATGGTGTGTTGAGATTAATTGGATGTGTGGAACGAATGAGTGAAGATAAAATACTTAATACAACATAGTTGGTAATAATAGCATAGGAACTATGCCAAATACTTGAAAAGATAAATTTATCTATCCTTTGCTATATTATAAAAAAAAACTAACTAATCATTAACCCTCTTTTTCCGGTGGTATTGGCGGAGAAAATAGAACGCCACATTACTCTGTATTTGTAAACAATCATCGCCTATTCCACATTCATGGATTTCCTCATACATACCCGCCGATTATTCCGACTCCTGACCTGACCACTTTCAAGCATTTGAAATACTCGATCATGTTATAAATTTAGTTTTTTCTTCATAAATTTGTTTTACTTTTCGTTATTTACTCATTCGTTAATTACAATAAAATACCAATCCAAATTATACCAAAATTTTACATTTATAAATTTGTATTTCCGTCTATAAACTTCCTGTGCCCAATATCAGATTCCGTAAACAAAGTATTCACCTGCGCCAAATCCCTTGTTAATCGTTACATGTTTTGGAATCTGAATACCCTTAATATCATCGGTCTATTAGACTTATTTCGGTACCGCGTTTATTTTTAACGTTTGTCGTTAAAATATTGAATTCTTTATATATTTTTTTAATGAATGCAAAGAAAATAAATAAGGAGTTGAAACTCACGCTTCCAATAATGTAGGTACTTCCATCAAAATTTATTTTAATATCTATTAAAATATCCAATAATTTAGAATGTAGTGCCTTGTCTCTCCATTTTTAATTAATGTTTTACTTAGTAAATACCACTATTTCTTAAAATCTACTGTGACACGTGTTTTGATGCATTTCCATATCATTTTCAAACATGCGGAATGCATCGAAACACGTGTCACAGTAGATTTTAAGAAATAGTGGTATTTACCAAGTAAAACATTAATTAAAAATGGATAGATTTTACCACAAAGTGACTGCCGAATCAATTAATGAAAAAAGCCTTGTCTCTCATTGTAGACCTTGTCTCTCACTGATTAATATAGTTTGATATTACAAATAATACTAGTCATTATGTATTTTGCTCGTCCACTTCCGCAGTGTAACGGTCAGCACGCTCGGCTACCGTTCTGGAGGTCCCGGGAGGATCAAATTCGTTCCATTCCCAGGGAGGATCAAATAAATATAATAGTTTTTTTCACTGTCATATTTATTCAATATTACCCTGGACTGGTACCTGAAGCGGATGGCTGATCACCTTCCCTTCATGTGTAAACGATCAAGATAACTCTGCGTTTATATGACGCAGTGCCCTATGCACCATTGGGGTGCGAATAAGGGTTTTATTAAATATATTTATCATATAGTTTACCCTATATCAAACCAGTACCATGATAATGAAGTTCAGAGTTAAAGGGTGAACGTCGATTTAAATACTTGCATAACTTAAAAACTGTTGTATTTCACCTTCGATACTTTTTGGGGGATGAACGCAAAAATAAGCAATAAAGGTAATTTGTACCTTGACAAAAAATTGTTTAGTTGGTGACGTACAAAAAAAAAATTAAAAATATCAATGATTAAACTAATTTACCGTTTGCCTTTAAGATTGCTTTTAATACGAGTTTTTTTTTATGTAACATAAATCTGATTAAATGTGTGTTAACTGAAATGAAGTATATATTGTTTTTTATACGATCAGAAATGGTAGTTTGAGCATTCCAGGGCTTACTGTCTGACATTTGCTTAGCTTAAATGATCACTTTATGTACTTATTGATTTATTAATATTTATAAATATTTATTTTACAGAATAATTGTACATAAGTGAATGCTGAGAAGCAACATTTTCCAATAAACTAACAACGGGTTATTGAAACTGTTCAAAAGTTTTAACCTTTTACGGACAATATACTCGTGTAACTTTCAACCTTCTGGCCACAAAAGAATATTATTATTACATTGCTATTTTAAGGAATGATTCCTTGTGTATATGAAATGCAATTTTAAAAGGTATGGAATATTGACAGATGGTGATGCCATCAGTTGATATGTTGTAAAGTATATAGCTTTCTCCAAATGAACGAAGTTGAAATACACTCCGAATTAATACTTTTGTTGTTCTACGAGATTGAGGCTGAAATTATGTTTAAAATTAGATATTCTTTAAATTTTATTTTACATACGTCGTAACCCCTGGAATATTCTAGATTTTTATCATCCTTTGTATATATAAAAAAAAACAAAAGATGCTTTATTTCAGTTGAGAAATTTTTAACTTATATCTTAATATATAAACTTTTGGGTGAAAAATCTAGTGTCTGAAATAAAAAAGGAAAAAAAACTGAAAATTTTGATAATTTGAGTTTGTATATTCATTGCATTTTCTATTATTCATACATGCGAAACAATCGTATGTGCAGATTACGCCAAATGATATGTGTGTTTTCGAGGCTGGTTCAAAGACGTGTGGAAGAACTTAACACGCAGACGTGATACGGTTACGCAGAGTCAGAATAAGCCAGTTAGGGGAAATTCGGGTCAACCTTTGGCGCTTGTGAAAGCAGGTGCGACATTGCACCGAATTTACGTCACATTATATTGTACCACGTGCGAATTGTTGGGTAAACGGCGTGTTTTACCCGTGGAGTAATAATCCTTTGAAGCGTCTTATGAAGCATGCAAACACGAAAGGTATTTAGGGCGAACCAAAGGGTATCAGAAAACTAAAAATATTAATAATATCAATCGTTTCTTTATATATTAATTACTGTCAAAATAACAAATACCATTTTTACATATTAAAAATGATGAAAAAGAATAAAGAAGTCTGGTATTTACAGAGCTGTCAAACGTTTCAGTTAAAGAGCTTCTGATAATGAAATTATTATTTAATTAAAACCCTTATCCGCACCCCAATGGTGCATAGAGCACTGCTCCATATAAACGCAGTGTTATCTTGATCGTTTATACATGAAGGAAAGGTGATCAGCCCTCCGCTTCAGGTACCAGTCCAGGGTAATATTGAATAAATATTACAGTGAAAAAATCACTTATATTTATTTTACCCCCCCTGGGAATCGAACCCGGGACCTCCAGAACGGTAGCCGAGCGTGCTGACCATTACACTACGGAGGCAGACAAGCAATTAAAAGCTTTCTCAATCCAACCATAGATAGTTCCAGTGAACTCACGTACAAATTATCATGAGATTTATGATATAAATCATCTTTAGTTAGATTGAGTAAGATTTTAATTAGCAGAAGCCCTTTTAATTAAATGTATGCAAGATCCTTACCGGATTATTTTACATTCTGGAAGACGTCTGAAAACATGATTTTCAATTTTATGCAGCTATGTCCAGTTATTTTATTCACAACATTTGAGTGTGGCCAAAGTCACATCACGAGACTCTATGATTATGTAAACATTATGGCCAACGTAGTTGTATAATAATGTTACTAGATAACTTGACAAATTAAACGATTGAGTGGTTTGATATCTAATTTGATTTTTTTACTAAGATTTTTTAAGGTAACCAATGTGTTAAAGAGATCCCTTAGTTCAAGATCTGATAATTTATTGATAAATTATTGGAGATGAAATTATTATTTTAGGAAACAGATACGAGAAAAGGTTAAATTTCCAATCATTAAATGGTTAAATAAAAAAGCATTAGACAAATATAAAGAGTTAAATGCTTAAAACATCGATATAAATTTGTTACTAACTTATGTTGTTCAAAAATGTCAGTTACGACTGTTTGTCGGGAAAATGACGTGTGTAAATATATATACTTCTACTAACGAAGTATGTTTTTCAATACCCTTACCATTATAATAATAAATTAATAAAACCCCTATCCGCACCCCAATGGTGCATAGGGCTCTGCTTCATATAAACGCAGTCTTATCTTGATCGTTTACACATGAAGGAAAGGTGATCAGCCCTCCGCTTAAGGTACTAGTCCAGGGTAATATTGAATGAATATTACAGTGAAAAAAATCACCTATATTTATTTGACCCCCCCCCTAGGAATCGAACCCGGGACCTCCAGAACGGTAGCCGAGCGTGCTGACCATTACACTACGGAGGCGGACACCCTTACCATTACCTTCACAATATTTTAAAAGAGTTCATATCCAAAACACAGTACACAATTTTATTGTTGTTACTATTTTACAATCCTTTATCATAGCATATTATTCATTCTCAATTTTCTGAATGTGGTTTACAAAAGAAACAGAGAAACACCGGGGAAAACTTGGCATGATCAAGAATTTCTATTCTTGAAAGTGGTCAAGTCAGGAATAGGAATAATCGGTATGTATGTATGAGAAGATTATGATGCGGAAGAGGCGAAGATTGTGTGCAAAATCAGATTGGTATAACGTATTATTCTCTCTGAAGCGGCGTGGTGGTTAGTTGGTTAGTTTTTTAGTTTAATTTTCCTCGAATCTTTTAACCTCGAATAGTCGAAGCGTAAAAATTACAAAGTGAAAAGCTACAAAAATATTCTCTAAATTTACTTAGCCGGCGGTGTGACGAAACTTACCGTAAATAGAAATAAGCTAAGTGAATGATGAATCAGCGCATTTGTCAATATTAAAAGTTTTTCGGTCGATTTTTCAATGATATACAAATTATTCGGGAAGCGGAGAAAGTTCTGTCAGAGTGATTGATATATTACTTCACTCCGATGGGAGGAGACGAAAATGCGGATGGAAGTTAAATTTTGGAAGTTCATCTCAAACGTCTTCCCGAATTTACATTTTCTGCTTTATGCCTACCTACATTATAATCTGGAAAATATTAATAAATCTTGATAATTTATAGAATTTAAACACAGAACTTATTCAGGGAATAAATTATATTTTAAATGTTGTCTAGAGTTTTCTTAGCTTTCAAATAAAGTCGGAAGAAATTAAGCTAATGAATGAATACATTATTTGAATATTCAGTACAAAATAAATAAATCATTACAAATAAATGCATGCAAACCCTTATCCACACTCGTTGGTTCAAAAGGCACATATAAACGCAGTGTTATCTTGGTCGTTAACACATGAAGGATAGGTGATCATCCCTTCGATTCAGGCACTAGTCCAGGGTAATATTGAATTGTGGCAACCCACACATCTATGGCAACTCGAACCGAGTGAATAACCGAACACCCTACTGAGCTCGCAACGAGCGGAATCTGGCCCGTCACATTTCGTCACCGCCCGTCCTCCGATCGACACGTATTTCAACTGTTCTCATATTAGAATCACGCGATTATTCTTAAGTATTTCTTGATTGTAATTTTATAGAACTAAATAAATTTGTGTTAACAGTAATCCGCTTTCATCTTGCTTCCCTTCTGTTAAATTAAATTGGTATTCAACTAAAAACCATAGAATAAACATAAGAGTGAAAAATCACTTAAACAATGAGTTTTTTTAAAATGAGTCGTATTACAAATAAAACTCATTGTAAAATCAAGCAAATTTTTCTTACATTGTGGAATATTGCAAAGTAATACAATTGTAAATATTTCGTTCAGCCAAAATTCTTAACATTTTCTAAAAAGAAAATAAATAAATTATTAAAAATAAACAAATGTTACAAAAATTAGATAACCGTGAATCATATTTCATTATTCTTCTAATTAGGAATTATGTCATTGTTATTATTAAAGTTATTGATGTTCTTAACTAACAAAAATAAGTTTGACAATAAAAATCAAAGGTTTTAAATTTTTTTTAACAAAATTTTAAATTTAATTTACGGTGAATTAAGTTTTCATTATTCAAAAAACTTAAATAACAGAATCATTCGTAATGGGGCCAATAAACGGTCATTTTAAAGCAATATTGCTCGGAAATCAGTCAGCAACATTTTGGCATCATATACGCAGTACGCCAGCCAGAAATGTGCAGCTCATTGATTATATAAATGTTACTGTCCATACATTATATTTCTACCCATGGTGGATTCGGGCACCATGTATGACGCTTTTGTCTTTGTTTCATGTGTGTTTGTATTTGATGTTCTGGTGTTTGCATCCTTTGTGATTTTAGGATAATATTGAAAGCAGAAAAGAACGTTAATACAGCCTTGAAAAATATTGTTTATTATGACTTATTCAGTCCGTTTTTTTTCTAAACCCACTATCCAACCTCAAAGGTATTAGGGTCCTGGGGGACTCAGCTGCGCAAAGAGGAAATTTAAAAAAAATATTTTAATGGGATTAATCAAGGGAGAGGAGGATGTATGGACAGAGACCGACACTTCGTCCTCACCCATCAGTATCCCCTTATTGCCTATTGAAAAAAATATGAACAAAAATACTGACTTAAAACTAAAGTCACACAAAACATAAGTATTTATGTTTAAAAAAAATGCTAAAATTGCATTAAAAACAAATAAGATCAAAATTGAAAAATACAAAAGAATATGAGTTATTAAGTACTAACTGACATACAAAACAGCTGACAGATTCTCCACCATCTTCCACTGTATGTAATCCAAGATATCCGAAGGTGTCTCGACTTATACTCGCGCTGTTTTTCATGATACCCAACTAACACTGAGTCCTTTGCCGTATATGCATACATATAAAACATACATTGTTTATTAGAATTTTCGACATTACATATTTGTAAAGTTTACAACTTAAAGTAAGTTCACGCTTTTAATACGACGTGCAAAGGCACGGCAAGCATAAAGGCTGTGTTCGTTGTGGGAGTCGAGTTAAGAATAAATGAATATAAATCTTAACAATGATTTTTTGACGTTTATTAGATTGTGAATATTACATTTATACGTGTAAAATTGAGAAGGGAATAATTTTCAGTCTTTATGAAATGCACACCACTGCTTATCACCACAGAATGAAGGAATGAAATAAGTCATTAACTTACTTCCAGTGTTACGAGCGTAAAAAAATAATTAATGGACTTAAAAAATCGAAGTAGTAAGCAAGCTTAACAATTTATTTGTAAATATATTGTTTACAACATTTTGAGTGTGTCCAAATACTTGTTCAAATATTGTCAAAAAATAATATAAATATATTGTGTTTTATCAAAAGACAATCTTATTTCATAGATTCGAGTTCATTTTCCACGAGGCTGCTTTGGGAATATTTGAATCAACATTTCTTACCCTTTGTTCAAATTCAAAATGCGTAGCCCAAATTCGTACGGCAAAAGGTGACATGCGACATTATAAGGGCTGCACCCATTACACTGTTTTGTGATTTTATTTAAAACCAATTTTTAACTTTTATACCCTTTACTGATCTTTATTTAAAAAATATATATTGCATAAAATGATTGACCTTAAAAAAAGAACAATATTGATATTGAATTAAAATGTAATCAATTTTCCTATTGACTTTTTTCTTACATAAATCACACTCCCAACTTTTTTTGCTAAAAGGTACCTATCATATAATTAAGTGAATATTAATGTGCTTTAAATCAACAAAAAATACAAAAGACTTTTTTGTAAAATAAAAATATTAATATAAAAAAATTAATAGGGGTTTTAAAAAAATTGGTTCATAAATTATTCCTTTTCTGAGAATGTTTCAATTATGACTCGTTTTAAGTATTTTTCAATGTAGTTATTATTAAAATAAGTAATTTCATGAATTGATTCGACAATCACTTTGTATTTAATATCTATAGATTTTTTTATTTAAATTTTGCTTGGTAAATACAAATATTTCTTAAAATTTATTCTGACACGGTGTTTGAAGATGACAAGGAATGCATCAAAACACGTATCACGATTTTTAAGAAATAACAATATTTACGAAATAAAATTTATTTTATTTATTGTTTCGGCATTAACTTTGTGGTAGGACATGTTACAATGATTAAAGAAAACACTTCGTTTTTTACCACTTGAGTTTTATTATAGACTACATGTTTCAGAAGTTAAACTTCCATCATTCAGGTCTGTATAATAACTACATAAGTTATTATACAGACCTGAATGATGGAAGTTTAACTTCTGAAACATGTAGTCTATAATAAAACTCAAGTGGTAAAAAACGAAGTAAAATTTAAATAAATAAGTACAAATATAAACGCTTAAATAAAAGTATTATTTTCACGATGTAATAATATTAATAAAAGATCATTGAAGTTGATGAGGGCTCTAACTTTTGACAAATTATGAACCTCTCTCACATAATTCCTAATTTATGTATGATATTCGTACGTGATAAGAAACTTTATTTTGTATATGTATAATAATATTGATTATATGAAAACACGTCATTATTTTTGTCTTTTTTTCTTTGTCGTTTCCATGAAATATCTAAGAGACTGGTGCTGTCATGTACCACAAAGGAAGGAAAAAAAACAAACATACTTTGATGTTTGTATATATCGCTCACTCCTTTCAAGAACGTCATAAATCAAAATACTTGATTTTTCAGGAGAACGTTTTTAAAGTTTAAAAATATAACACAATGTATTAAAAATAAATATCAAGCCACTTATTGCACTTTTTACTGTGCAACAGATCTTTTAAGGTTAAACCTGAAGGTTTTTTCTCCATTTGAAAAATAACTACTTTATTTAAAAAAATAATCAAACAATACCTTTTTTTTCAAAATGCAAAAACAACACTTTCTGCCCTGTAGCGGGTAAATATTAAGTTAAAAATATGCCTCTTTTCCTGGGATATAGTACATTTTCTGGGCATTCCGAAAACATGCACAACTGAAAATTGACGATTTTTGATTTATGACGTTCTTGAAAGGAGTGAGCGATATGTTATTTATAATATAAGATTTGGTAATAACTCGAGTAATAGGCATTACGCATCCTTCGCTAAATCTATTCAAGATTTTTTAGTCGGATAATTGGTTTTCCTTTCTCAATGTATTCTACGATAAGATTAATACAGATACTCAAATGTTTTTACGCATATTATTGTATTAAAATGTTATCTAGTTTCTGCAATCATAGAAGATAGATATTTAAATAGTTTTATAATTAGTATCATAATTCACGTATTACATTAAATAGTTATTTTATTTAGATTTTTTTATTGTTGTTGTAATTTTCACTGTTTATTTTTGTAATATGACATTTATTAGTGGACTCGTAATCGAAGCCAACCACTTCTTTATCAAGACTTTATTAATACTGATTACTCAAGACAGATAAATGACCCTTCATCCTTCATCCTTAAGGATGTAAGTAGACGGAATGCAGTCGAAATGCGATCTCTCAGAAGAATGTGCGACAAAACGATGTATGATAGATGTACGAATAGTGAAATAAGGAAGGAATGCAAAGCTGAGATAAACATTATCGATAAAATTAAGAAAGGTGTGTTGAGATGGTTTGGACATGTAGAACGAATGAGTGAGGAAAGAATGGTAAAACCAATTTATGAGGCGAATGTTAGTGGGAAAAGAAGCAGAGGAAGACCGAGAAAAACATGTCACGATCAGGTATGCCAAATACTTGAAAGTGGTCAGGTTAGGAGTCGTAACAATCGGCGGGTATGTATGAGGAGATGCATGAACGTGGAAGAGGCGAAGAATGTTTGCAAGGACAGAGTGGTGTGGAGCTATATTCTCTCCGCCTACCCCTGCGAAGAAGCGGCGTGATGGTTAGTTAGTTAGTTAGATAGATAAATGATAATCAATCTTGATAAAGAAGTGGTTAGCTTCGAAACCGGTAGACATTATAGTTGGGTTATAATAAAATATTTAAAGTGATTTTAAAACAAAGTTACATTTTGATTATAAAATGGAAAATCAAAATGTTAGTGCTTCAAATAAAAATAAAACAATATTTATTATTTTCAAAAGATGTATTGTATACAATATATGCAAGCCAAAATTCCGTAGTGTCTCGTTGAATTTTTTTTTAGGAGCGGGTTAAAACATGTCCCAATAATACCTTAATTTATTCACGCGTTGGTCAATATTAAGTAATTTAATAAATATAGATTTACGAACGGTATTTACAGACCAAACTTTTTACACAAAAAAATACATTTACGTTACACAATATTTAATCATGTTTAAACATATTTTATTTTGTTTGAGCGTAAATAAACTTACACCCACTTATTCGCAAACACAAGATTTATTTTACCGCCGAAATAAATTTATTTCCGAACAGTTTGCTCTCCGATTCAGCAAAAATGGAAAGAGTGATCGATTACACACACTTGCTGCGTACGAAAATGTAGGAACAATTCTTTTTCAAAAATGGCACATAGCTACTTTCATCCTTCAATAGCTTTACGAACTCGCTTTGTTGACAGTCATAATGTTAATTTAAACCAGGCGCGTGAATGTCAAATGGTGACAAGTTTCTTAAGCATAAAGTAAAATAATCGATTATTGTTCTGACCTCAACACACCCCTGACCCTTTTTTCTTCTTTGACCTCCATCTTCACACAGATCTTCTCAAAAGAGAATTGCATATGTTTTAGAAACTAGTCGTGTTTAATCACAACATTTTTAGGTGTTTCCAAATCCATGTTTACATAGGTTTCTCCACGTGGAAGTTAGTTTTACATTTTGATAACACAACACATATAGAAGTCATGGTATTTATTAAAATAAACCATAGATGGCTCATGTGAACTAACACATACAGCGTCATGAGATTTATGATATGTGTAGCAGTTCCAAAACTTTGAATAGTGTGGTTGTCAACCATGGGTACCATGGTAAATGTTGCACGTGTAAAAAGTAATCACTTCATAAGTCTTTCACAGGTAATAAGCCCTTTAAATATCCAAACTTCTATATTCTTCGTCATCTGTATTGATATGTAAAAATATAGTCGTGTTTACATTAATAAACTCTTATACGAGTATTCAAAAATATTTATATTTTAATCATCCTGATAATCCACAAAATTAATGGTAAATCAATAAATAATTCATTATCCACTTTATCAAGCGGAAAATCTATAAAAAAACAACTAAGCTTGATTTTGTCAAGTATTCGCTAAATAATTCGATTCGGTTAGTGTGCATTAAAGTTTTAATTGAATTTGTAGTTCTCGAAACATGTCGAGTTTACATTAATAAAATTACAAAATGGTCTTAAACAAGGTTTTTCAAATAATTTTTTTGTATTTAAATTCACTAAATTAATGCCAAATCAATATGATATTCATTACCCATCGTCCATTTTTTCAAGCAGAAAATGTATAAAAAGCACCAGCCTTGATTTAGTTGGTCGCTCGCTAAATAATTCGTTTTGGTTAGTGAGCTTTAAAGTTTTAATTACATAAATCAACATCACAAGGTGGAATGTTGTACAGTCCTGTATCTTAGTAAAGGGGATTGCAAAAGGTAAATTGGTTTTGCACCTGAGATGAATGAATGGCTTGTGATGTTTGGCTCTTACGTAATAATTAGGTAAGAAAATTGAATACGACCGTTTCAAAATATTATTATGCATAATTGATAAAAATATCACTATGCATAAAAATTGTCATGAACATATCACTAGAAATAAGGATAAAATAAGACTTCCATTGTTGAAAAAAACCAAGCTGCAAAATTGTTTGATGTATAAGGTTTGAAAATGTATGATGAGATGCCTGAATGTATGAAGAATAAAAAAAATGTGAAAGAATTTAAAAATAAATGTTTTGTTTACTGTAAGGAGATATAAATATACATAAATATGGATGATGTAAATTAAGTGTAAATAATAGTTTATATTAGTTGTAATATAAGCTTACTTAAGAAATAAAACAAAATATATAATAATATACATAATATAATGTTTATAAGAGAATATTGTCAGTAGTATCTTTTTGGGTTTTTATGGGACAATATTCAGTTGCTAAAAATTCAAAAGACATCCAAAGGTTGAATAATATACTAGAAATCCCTAACTATTGATACAGACTAACACAGAACTTATTTTAATAGTTTAAGATAAATTTAAGGGATATTTCAACGTATTTTTTTATAAATATTTAAATTTTGCGAAAATTTTTTAATTATGAAATTATATCCGCCAAAATGTACAAAAAAAGATAACCGAGAAATAAACCGAGACTGCCGTGCTACCATCGAAATCCAATTTTATGGTTATTCTAAAAATATAATTTATAAAACATGAATTTTCAAAGATTAAATAAAAAATATTTGCTGAATTTTAAATGGTTAAATCAATATGTTTTCAAATAGAACGTTTCAATGTCTTTTTAGTATATAATAAATAAATAATTATCTGTTAAAAACAAGCATTTTATCTGTAAAACGAGGTACAAATTTGCACGTAAATATTTAGGCCATTTACATTTCCTCTCACCTACAAATTATGGTGACCCTATTTTATGTTTGATGTTGATTAATTTGTGAACAAGACACGAACAAAATGTCTTCTCTCTCGCTAAGGGTTGTCGTGACCATTGTTCCAACCCCGCCCCAATTTCCACCCTAATATCCTTCTCCAAGACTGGAAACATTAGTGTATTCTTGGAACTAAAACATCATGTCAGACACAGGATGCTTCTATTATTGAAGCGACACAAAAAGCAATAATAATCATCGTAGTTGTTTTCAAATCGTAGTTAATTTTCGTCAAAATGGAATAACAAAAGAAATGTCCATATAAAATGAAAAAAGTACATTGATAAATTAAAAATACAGATATTTTTATTTGACAATGCTTATACAATGTTATTTTCGATTTGGCATTAATTTTGTGGAATGACATGATAATTATTAAAAATTTAACACTTCTACTTGTGTTTGATTTCATTTCACTTTTTTTTTTAAAATCATACATACATAAAATATTTTATATCATATATATAAATCCCATCTGTAGTTTTCGAAACTAGTCGTGTGAAACGAAATAAAAGTCAAAAAGTGGTTAAAAACAAGTATTTATTTTTTTACAATCTTATATCATGTCATCACTTTATTACGATGTTCTGAAAACTTCCCTCTGATGCAATTTATTTAATAATCGAAGGAAAAACTTTTTTTACGAGCTTTCATTTTATGTACTACAATGCTTTGCAGTCTTGTTTTTATTTTAATTTTTCTTATAATATTTTTCCTAACTGTTTATTTAAATATTTTCCTTATGTTTTTTTATTAATTTCATACATATTTGATCGAGGTCTCGTATTTGTAAATATGAAAATACTTTCTTTTTGAAAAAAAAAGAAATCTCGATTAATAACTATAGCCATTTTATGAGTCGGGTCCAATTTTTGGTTCGATCTCATTATAAAAAAAATCGTATGATTTTTAATGCGTTGCAAAAATACAACAAAAAAGGATAAAACCGATAAAAATGTGAACAATATAAGAACTAAATAATTGTTTTTCTTTTAATTATTTTAATGTGTTTTTTGTACATGATTAAAAGACTCCTTAAATATTTTTTAAATTTTTTAAATGAATTTTGAGACAGAGATTATATTTAAAGGTCTTTAAGTTCACCGTAATAGCTTAATTCACTCAAAAATATCGGTTGGAAACTAAAAATTAAGATTCACTTTAAATAAAATGTGAAAAATTTCGAATATTGAAGGGTTTTCGTAATACATTTGAGACATAATTTCGTTTTTAAGGTTCATATCACTTTATTAAATTTTATTTTTACTTAATATTTTAAAAAATCTAATGGTACACTTATTTTGATGCAATCTGCATCATTTTTAAAAACCATTTTCATACGGTGTTTGAAAATGATGCGGAATATCTCAAAATACTTCGGAGTAAATCAAAACACGAGTGACATTAGATTTAGAGAAAAAATGATGTTCACCAAGTAAAACTTATATTAAAAATGGATGAATATAAAACAATGTGACTGCCGAATCAATTCATGAAGTTTATATCATCACTTCCCTATGAATTTAAATATTCCTGAAAAATATTCAAATTAATTTGGAAATATGCCAAGGTATTCGAACTTAAAATCTATTAAAATCATTGCGCCCAAAAGAATGTTTAAAAAATGAAACATTTAATTTAGAATGGCGCCTTTGTTGTCAAACACAGGTCAGAAATTCAGGAAGTGTCGGGTCTATTGTTCCGCGAGAGGCGCAGATTTTTCATTAAAAACTAGGGAGTAGAACCGACGGTTATATCACATCCATAGGTACACATATATTCCCAGATTAACAAGTAAATCTTCAGTTATATTCACAAAATTTTACAATATTTATAAATTCTCCTGAGAATTATTTGCATTAAAATAAATTACTTTATTTTTTGACATCTCACCTAATATGAAGAAGAATATGGAAGTCTGGGCATTTACGGGGCTGATGACCGTCATAGGCTGGTTTAAGTGATCGTTTTACACACGTGTAACATTCACCAATTCTACCCATTATTGACAACCACACTACTCAAATTCCTGGAAGTTCTATATATATGAACCAATTTTAATTCATACTTTTCGGCATTTCGAAAACATACACAACTGAAAATTGACGATTTGAAAGGGGTGAGCTATGTGTCTACCCACTACACATGCCAATGTAAGGAAATTAATATGTTATTGTGTATTTACATTTTAACTGGAACGTAATCAGTCCCAGAAATAAACTCGTAGTTTATTAAATGTTGTAGTAATCATTTGAATTATAACATTATAAAGTGCAATATTTCTAACAATAGTTTAATTTTTTCACAAAATTAAAAAAAAAATTATCGGATAAACATTTGAACCAAGAAATAATTTTGGACTCTAACAAAGTACTTATTTTGAATCAACTAGATTTATCAACAAACAAATGTTTAAAATAACCCGTTATACAAAAACAACGATGATTTATTTACTAATGTAATTATTTTATTAAACATACCACAAAAATAAATTAGAAGAAATGCAGAAGAGAAAACTATGTATACCGTTTATAGGATATTTAGATTTTTAAAACAAATTTCAATAACCATTAAAAATACTGTTCCAACGATTTTTACGCTCTTAAGTGATAAGCTTAAATATAAAAATGAGCAAAGAAGGGAAATCGAAAAAATGGATTACCACTGATTCATACATTAAAAAAGGGAAAAAATACAGCAACGAAAAATATTCCGGAGTTTTGGAGTTATTTCTCCATTGGTTTGTATTTCTAGGGAATATTTCCGTTATTAAAATATTAATATGATCATATATGGAATTTATGACACATTAGTATTATTAACACGTTCCTAATGTGTTTGGATATCATCATAATAATTTTATTATTCAACATTTTTTGTTGTCGGTACGTTGCATTATACAATGCCGTATATTTTATCCAGGAATCTAATTGAGAGAAGACAAAAATATTAATATATTTTTTTAAGATCAAAAAGACTTGGCACGATCACATCAATAAGAACCTAAAATCTGGTGGTGTCAAAAGTCTACGCAATCGGAGGGCATGTATGACTAGATGTATGGATGTAAAGGAGGCGAGGAGTATATATGGCGTTACATGCTTTCCGCCTACCCCTGCGGAGAAACGGCGTGATGGTAATGGTAGTGGTAGTGTAAATATACATGGGTATAAATGTGTATATATATATATATATATACATATATATATATATATATATATGTATATATATATATATATATATATATATATATATATATATATATATATATATATATATATATATATATATATATATATATATATATATATATATATATATATATATATATATATATATATATATTTATATATAAATATATAAATATATATATATATATAAATATATATATGTAAGTATGAAAAACAAATATTTTATTTATACAATAAAATTTTATCCACATTCATTTTGGGTAGTTTTCTCAAACCGGTTTGGACAAGTACCTTGTCATCTTCAGAGATGGATATCAATCCTTTAAGATGACAAGGTACGTGTCAAAACCGATTGTAAAAAAATCCAAAAAATAAAAGTGGTTAAAAACAAAGTTTTATTTACTTTTATTTTACAAGTGTTTTAAAATATGTCACAGAGGATCTCATAAAACATTCAAGAAATAGATATGCTCGTTTTCTTTGTAATCTTTCTAACACGATCTTTGCTTTTTATCACCTTTCCACCAATTTCTGACTCTTGACACGCTTATTCAAGATAAGTCGGGGTGATTAATCTTCGAGATAATTTCTCAAGTCAGCTGTCATGTCGGTATGTTTATGACAAAGACTTTGGCGGTCACTGTGATACTTGGGGATATTCTCGGAGACCTTGGGTGTTACAACCGCTAATCTCAAACGTGGGGTTTAACCAAACCCCCAAAACCTCTTGACGAGTTTGAATAGGGATGAGCCAAGTTTAACAAGAAAGTGTTCAAGTTTGCCCTAACACTTTCACGTTAAACTTTAAGTTAAAGAAAACGAAACCGAATGAATTATTTTAATACGGCAATGTTTATTTTGTAAACTTTAAAAAGCTGCGGCTTTATGAGCTCGAAAAACGAGGTCCTATTTACAATTTTACATATTCAATAAATTAACACTTCATGTGAGTACAGGATTAATGACAAATGATGAAGAATCAGTAGGTTTTACTAGATTTAGTATCGTCACATATTAAAATAAAATATTTACAAATATTTCTATGAATTTAACATAAACACTTTTTTTAAGCATATGAGTATTATATTGTAACGACTAGTTTCAGAAGGTGCAGATGCTTCCATTTACGGGTTTAAACATAAATTGCAAACACAAACTTAAAAATAGTTACATATTATAAGCATTATATAAGATATATATATATATATATATATATATATATATATATATATATATATATATATATATATATATATATATATATATATATATATATATATATATATATATATATATATATATATATATATATATATATATATATATATATATATATATATATATATATATATATATATATATATATATATATATATATATATATATATATATATATATATATATATATATATATATATATATATATATATATATATATATATATATATATATATATATATATATATATATATATATATATATATATATTTATATATATATATATATATTTATATATATATATATATATATATATATATATATATATATATATATATATATATATATATATATATATATATATATATTTATATATATCATATAAAACGTCTGAAAACGTAAAAAGAGGATTTATATATGTAGTAAGTCAAAGAAAATCTATTCAATAATTGATTCAACAAAATAAAACTTGAAAAATTGAAATGTGGCAATGAAAATTATTGTTTTAAACTTTATAAAATTAAACAACTTTGTTTTAACTACTTTTTTAATATTTTTTATCTTAAATGTATTTTTTATATTTTATAAAAAAATTATAAATGTGGTTAAAACAAAGTTGTTTAATTTCATAAAGTTTATAAAATGTGCCACAAAGTATCTGCGAAAAACATTCCAGAAATTAATGATTTATTTAAAATTAATTATTACAAACATCGCAGCAAAAATAATAGTTTGTTGGGATAAACACCATCAAATTAAATTAAATATTAGTTGTAGATGTATTGTAAATGTATTTTTTTTCAGAAAGTAGTAAACAAAATTACCCATTAAAATGATTGTACGACTTAAAATATATTTCTTTTATCCATGAAGACAGTACTCAATTCTTAGTCTTGGTAAAATTGAGCCTTGCTTTTGGGTGAGGTTATTGAAGATTACGTCAGCCTTGAAAATATTATCTCCCAGGGAGCGGGGAAACAGTCATCAAAAGAATAAAACTTTCCAATATCCAATGTATCCAGAGGAATGTGACGGAATATCTAGTCGGTATATCTCGACACGTTTGTGAAAAATTACGCAGTTTCATTTTTTTGACAGACACCTCAGTGAAGAAAAATTTTCATGATGAATGTTTTCGGGAGTTTTTCTATTTTTTTTTTGCAGTCAATTTCTCACCGAACATCGCACTTCATCTGATATTTCAAAAGAAAGAAGAAAAAACGTATTTATGTCTTATAGGATTGATTTATTTGTACGTCCAAATAAATGTTCAATTTAATTATTGTGAATAAAAGCTAGTCTAAAATAAGCATGACAGAATTGAATATGATATTTCCGATGTCACCTAGTATGCAACATGATTTGTGAAAAATCTGTGGTAGGCATAAAGTATTGACTGCTTATCCTAACTTATCATCTTTGTAAACTGTTGGAGTCAGCTCTCCTCGTCTTCAAGTTGTAGGCCCTTCTATCTTGAACAACGTCATATAGGCCATGCCTTCAAATGGTGTTTTCTTTCTGCCGCATCCAAGAGTTCTTTGGACTTCCTTTAGATATTATTCAAGGGAGATCAACGGCGATTTCCTGGTTCACAATATGATCAGATTCTATGTTCCCATTTCATCTCAGTGTATGTGTATGAGTGTGTGTGTGTGCGTGTGTGTGTTTGTGTGTACACTTTGATATTTAAAAAAAAAAACATTCTAAATTATCGTAATAGCCGAAAAGAAACGTATTTATTTATCGTAAGAACGTATACATCTGTCAGTGGGTAAAATGTTTTTGTGAGAAATTTTGATTTATTTTTCAAACCTCAATTTAAGTTGTTTATTTCCATTTCTTTAAAAAAAAAATACAAATAAAAACCGACTACTTTATAAGGTCCATCATAGTCAATCAGCATTAAAGACCTTTTAACTTTTTTTTTCCTTTTTAAGAAACGGAGTGCTTTCAAAGGAATGAATAAATTCGAATTGAATTCCTTATTTATGTTTTTTGTAATGTCAAACACTTAAGTATTAGGCAGTGGGCGAAAACGAAAAATGAGCCTATTTGAAAATTTTTGGGAAAATCTTAAAAATGAGCATTTATCTTTAAAATAATTTAAAATTTTCTAATTTAAAAAAAAAATTGTCATTATTTATTCATCACATACGACATTGTTCACCCCACGGATGATATATAAACATTTTTATTGAAAAAAGAAGGCTTAAGACCTGGCTTTATCTTCAGTGATTGCTGTATACACTTATGTAATGCTTACTAGAATTCCCTGCTACATGAGCTGAATTGTGAAAGTTATATCAGAGTATAAAGTGATCACTTAAGCCAGCTAAATGCACGTCGTAAGCCCTGAAATGCTCTGACTTCTATATTCTTTCTGACAAAAATTTTAGTTGCTTCGTTTCTTAAGTACATATGTTTATCATCAAATAAAAAAATATTGAAAAAATAAATTAAACGCCTTTTATGCATGTTAAACGATAGTAAAACACACACACAAAATAAATAACATACAGAAGAAAAAACTATTAAATCATTTATAAACAATAAACCATGAGTCTTAGTACCTCTGCAAGTACAAGAGCTTAGTGTCTTTATTAGAGAGTAACAGTAAAACTATGATTCTTAAAGATATGTAACAAGTAGAAATGTTTATCAAATGAATAAAAAAAAACATATGTTAACCAAAGGATGAATACCTACTCTAGTGTCTGATCTAATAGATCACAAAATAAAAAAAATTCAATCATTAAATTATTTACAATCATAACACTTATTTTGATTATTGATTAAAAAATGTCAATTTAGATTTCAGCGATAATTTCATAGATTTAAAAATGAATATATTTTTTGCAATACATGCGCTACAACTACTAGCTCTTTATTTGAGGGTCACCTCTGTTGCTCTGTTAGAGGTTCTCTGTTAGAGAATTTCCACTAAATCTCCCAAGAATTTTACCGACCAAAACGCACAGTCATCTTTATCGAATCGATACAAAAATTTCCCATTAATTCGTCCTCAGCTGTGATGCGTTGATTAGGATCAAAGTTAAATGAAGATATACGAGTGTGACGTCAGTAATCCGCATTATACGTGCTCATTTTTATAAAACAAAGAGAGTCGAAGTCCTACGTGATGGGAATATCAAGCGACTGAAAAGGGCTCTCATAACTAGCTGCCGGCTTATCCTCGATTTAATAACTTTCCTTTATGACACCTGACGAGTATGAATGAGGTAATCGTGACGTCACGGCTGAAAGATGACCTTTATCTGTAATATCAGTCATCTAACTTCCTTCGCAAGGGTGAAAACAAAAGTTTAATTAGGTAATATTAATTTGCCCATTCAACAGGTGAAGCACGAGTGCCAAAGATAGTTCAATATGATAAATGAAGCAGTCATTATATTATTTATTGATTCGGCATTAACTTTGTGGAATGATATGATTATTTTATTAAAATTAAACACTTGAATAATCCACTTTATCGAGTTTTATTTTTATTTACGACTAGTTTCGAAAATGACAGTTATTTTTATCTTCTGGTACAAATTAAAACTAACGAATAAAAATATATTAAGGTGTATATATAGGTTAATAAACAAAGGTAATAAATAAGGAACAACATTTTTTGTAAAAGGAAACATTGATAAAAATGGTGACGTATTTTCAAATAGTATATTATTAATTATTGTTTTATCTGAATTGAAATATTTATGTATTTCTAAATTTTCTAAATTATTCATGACTTGACCTTTATTTGAAACAGATTGTAATAATTTAAGTGTATGAGAGTCAAATGAGTGTTTAGTTTCCATATGATTTGCAAATTCCGAAAAATAATTACTTGTTAGTCCACGACGATGTTCTCTAATGCTAATTTATAGACTTCTCGCAGTTTGGCCAGTATATTTTTTATCGCAGTCACCGCAAGAAATTTCATAAATACTGCTTCTATCTAATATGTTTACTTTTGATTTTGAGTTTCCAAGAATTTGACCCAAGATGTAAATATAAAATAAAACTCGATAAAGTGGATTATTCAAGTGTTTAATTTTAATAAAATAAGTCATTAATTTAACGAGGTTTATATTTTATTTACGATATTTACGATAATTTCTTTGTCCGCCTCCGTAGTGTAATGGTCAGCCCGGCTACCGTACTGGAGGTCCCGGGTTCGATTCCCAGGGTCAAGTAAATATAAGGGATTTTTTCACTCTAATATTTATTCAATATTACCCTGGACTGGTACCTGAAGCGGAGGGCTGATCACCTTTCCTTCACGTATTAATGATGTCTTATGCACCTTCGGGTGCGATTATGGGATGAAGAAGATATTTTGTTAGCGTTATTCACACGTAAATGAGTTATTTTCATTTAGATTATTTAAAAACTATATAAAATTTAGAAGCCTAATGAAAAATATATGAAATTTCGATTTTTTATATCAGTTTTCGTGATAATATTGGATTGTAATTTTTTTTAAAAATATTTTAAAATAGTAACTTAAGTTTTTTATTTATTTATTCAACATTTGCAGGTAGACTTGGGAAAAAAAATTGTCAAATATATAAGGAATCGAAAATAAATTGTGCAGTTTTTTTTTTTTAATATAATATTAGACCGAATTTATTTTGGAATGAGTAACATACTCATTTTATGAAAATCCTGGTTTTTATCGAAAATTTTACATGTATCAATATTTGATATCATTTCCCTTCTTACATTTTTTGGCAATCAGGACCTTGAAGGTAAAATATTTCGACCCCATATTTGGGGTCTTAGGCACCCAATAATTTTTCCTTCATTTAGGGGATCTTTTGGATTAATGGTTCACGTAAGGTTTACAATGTTACAGCCGACGGTCATATATTCCGTTCACATCTCATTTACGTTTTCTTCCCCATCGTTTTCCGTTTCTTCTTAAAATATAAAGGTCTCTGATCCTTCTTTGAAAATTCTTTTCAGTGATGTACCTATATATCTAAGGCCTCTGTCTCAGCTCCATCGTGCATATCATAATCGGTTTTATACTATTTGAACAATAAAAGATTATTTTATTACTATAAATTAAAAATTTCAAAATTCTTCACCTTTGCTTTCCATTTTTCCTTTGTTTTCAAACTCCGCCCCTTGACTAACCCCCTCCCCCTAACTTTCCCCTCTCCTTATTTATATAACAATTTTATATTTTATATTTTAGTTATTATACAGACCTGAATGATGGAAGTTTAACTTCTGAAACATGTAGTCAATAATAAAACTCAAGTGGTAAAAAACAAGTGTTTTCTTTAATCATTGTAACATGTCTTACCATAAAGTTAATGCCGAAACAATAAATAAACTATAAATTAATATTAAAATAATTATAATACCAAATTAAAAGATAGCCCTGTAAATGCCAAATTTTCCATATTCTTCTTCATCTATGTTGAGATGTCAAATAAATAATGTCTAAATAACTCCTAATTGGAGAGCATCCAGATTTGTGAAAAAGTATTTGGACATACGTATACTCAAAATGTTTTAAAAGATTTGATTTTTGTTTATTTTTATTTGGTTTTATTTAAAATTATGTTTGATATTATAATTAATTTATCTTTATTACAAACCTTGAAATGATGTTTGTTAATCTCTAAGGTTGATATAATATATACATTACAAAAAATAGACTGAAAAAATAAACAAAAAGAAGTAAAATCAAAGATAAATAAACATAAACATAAACAAGCATACGTTCATACGTATTCATTTATAATCGTACATATATATATGGTACGTAAACGTACATACACAGTACACACATGGATATGCATTATTATTCATCTCTATTTTAAGCCTTGAAGTAAAGTTTGTCAGCCTGTAAAGCTCAAATAATACATACATTTTACTAAATACAATTAAAAAATTACAGTATTATAAATATTCTTTCATAATTTTTAAAGCTTCATTTTCGTAAAATGCGTTTGAAATGCTATAAAAAATATTGTAATAACAACACCAAGATGAAGCTTGTCAGGAGCTTGGTTCACTTCATTTTTTTCTATACTGCTGAAACATGGACCATAAAAGCAGCAAAAAGGAGAAAAATTGATGCCTTCGAAATGCGGTGTTGTGATTGGGAGCCTGGAGGGAAAGAGAGGGACAGGAAGATCCCCACACGATGGACCGATCAAATCAAGGCAGCACCAGGCACCTCGGTGGTTGGAGCGCTACATGCAGCGCAGTCAAGGGATACCTGGAGAAGAGTCTTTGCTTCTGCAAGGGTCACAACCCTCAGCAATGAGGAATAAGACGGAGAAGAAGAAAAAAATATTCCCATTGTGATTTCTTTAACTTTTCAAAGAATAAAAATGAAAACAAATATGTTTATTTATACAAATAGGAGACCGTAGCAATTTCACTTAAGTCTATATTTGATCTTATGATAGAATACTTATTCCGAAACCGTAAATAATTGAGTAGTGTTTTTAAGTGTTATTACACAAAGTGAGCGATGAATGATAAGAAAAGTGCAAAAATATGAGATCGGAAAAAACCTAATTCATAGGTATCTAATCTAATTCATAATCAAATTGTAATAAGGCAAATAGAATTTTGTAAAAATACGCAGATATACGAGAATGTTATAAATATCCCTTCGTAAAATAAAAAAAATATAACAAGCAATGTTCTTTTTACAAGTGGGTTGCTTTGTATAAACTTTCTAAGCGAGCTACAGAAAAACAACCTTTATTTCTATTTTCGAATCTTTTTTACCCTTTCATGTATATCAGTTATAAGTTATTGTCCGCAAATACTGATAATTAATGACTTTTTTTTATTTGCAATATTAAATAAGCATAATAGATACGTTTAATACAGTAGCAAGGTTTTGTTACCATTTTTATTATCTAAATTGTTTATACGTCGGAATTTCCTTGAATTTTCACTTTTCGTTAGATATTATCATCAATCAACCAAGTAGAGGGCGGGGGTTTTTAATTTTCCTTCACTAGTGAAGTGAAATGGAAAATAGTTTTTTCTTTTCCGTTTTCATAAAAGCGGTTATGAAAATATTTTGCTTAATAAATCCCCGTGGACGAAGTAAAATTTCTTTCCAATGAAACGAAGCAGAATGTTGTTTTGAAAAACAAATTTACATATTACATTTTTAAAATCTCAAAATAGGTGAAGAAGAATATGAAAGTCTGGGAATTTACTGGGCGTACACCCTGTTTAAGGTTATACGTTGACAACCACACAACTCAAAAAAAATTAAGCATAGATAATATATTGGTTGGTTGGAAGATATTGCTTTTCAGCAATAAGCCCGCCAATGCACTTATTTATTTTCTGTACATCAAGTTTAAATAAATAAATAAATATTGATCAATCTCATGACACAGGAGAAGTCGTTTTACATGTTTTTCATATCAGAGTTTACGTTTTATAAACCAAATCGGTGGCCTTTAAAATCAAATAGAACGTTTTACTAAATGAATTGGATGTTTTATTAGATTTTATGTAAAAAACTAATACTTTATAAAATATATTTATATTATTCCAACATTTACCGTCAGTATGATTACCTGCTCACATCTTTTATTCTTAAGACTATCAATTGCGGTAGTCGTCAAGTTGGCAAGCCTGCGTAGCGCGCTGTCATAGTCTGAACGCGCAATGTGCTTGGAAGTTTTCAGACAAGATTTTCAACACTGCTTTGAATAATGAATACGGCTTTAAAAATACATTTTAAAATTAAAACATTTTTTTATAATTTAAATACAACGTCCAATTAGTTTTGTAAAACGTCCACTTTGAAGAGAAAAACCTGTACACTCTTTCACAGTATGTAGAAGACAAATTAGAAGTCTTTTTAATACTGTAGTTTAGTGCAGGATGAATATGAGCAATTTAATCATTATTTTTCGCTCGCGTGAAGTTGAAGCTAAAAAGTATTTTTCGACTGGTAGCTTATAAATTTACGATCCAAAATTAAAAAGCCAGACGGTTAATAAAACAGTGATAAAACGGTTATAAAAAGGTAATGACTTTAAAAACGTATTAAGTATATTAACAATATTATACCATGGGGCACGACAACCTTATCACTACACTGATAGTAGGGGAGTGGGAAATAAAGGGAAGAGGGGAAGAAAAATACCAAGATGTTTAGTTCAAGGCCCAACATACGATAAATCGCAAATTAATTTTCTTTAAACCCAGGTAACAATTGACTTAATTGTTTTTTTTAAACACCATTTCAGTATTTAAAAAATAAGTTTTTCTTCGCAATAAAAAGTTTTTTTTATTTGTATAAGTGGCTTCGGTTTTGTAAAAAGAAGTTATTGAAAGGGTAATATATATATATATATATATATATATATATATATATATATATATATATATATATATATATATATATATATATATATATATGTATATATATATATATATATATATATATATATATATATATATATATATATATATATATATATATATATATATATATATATATATATATATATATATATATATATATATATATATATATATATATATATATATATATATATATATATATATATATATATATATATATATATATATATATGTATAAATATATATATATAAATATATATATATATATATATATATATATATATATATATATATATATATATATATATATATATATATATATATATATATATATATATATATATATATATATATATATATATATATATATTTATATATATGTATATATATATATATAGATATATATATATATACATATATATATATATATATATATATATATATATTTATGCTAAAAAACCAAAAAAATCCTAAATTATTCTAAAAAAAATCGACCGTGAACTGACGTCCGGCTCTCAGCGCAGCCGTACGCTTAATGAATTCTATCGGATTGCCTTGTAAATATCCTGACTTCCATATTCGTTACATATATGTTGAGATATCAATAAAAAATCTTGATATAAATTTGGAGATCGTTTGTCCGCCTCCGTGGTGTAATGGTTAGCGTGTTTAGCTTCCGTTCTGTATATCCCGGGTTCGATTCCCAGGGGAAGGTGAAAATGAATATTTGTGATCTTACACTTGATCCTTGAAGCGCAGAAGTAATCACTTTGCCTTTATGTAAGTAACGAACAAGATAACACTACGTCAATACGTTGCGTTGCCCTTATGCACCATTGGATGCGGATAAGGGTTGGAAATTATGTACATGAAAAATATAGACCATAGTTTTTTAGCACACAAAAGTATTTTGAAAAAAAAAAGTCTTATGACTGTGGTGCATTCAAAGTCAATGGAAACCTTTTATTTTTCGTTATCGCTGTGTGAAAATCTATTTCCTGCATAGCATGTGACGGCACCCAGATTCTTCCGTATGTCATGAACAGCCTTCCGGGGGAGGTTTTTTTTTAACGTAATGGCGGAAGCGGACCTATGATTTGACAGGAATGCTCCAGACCGGAAACGGATATCGTGGCTATAAATTATCCGCACGGTAAATGGCCGCTCGCAAACCAAATGTTTTAATATTAAACGCTAATTGGAGTTACGATTAAAAGGGCGATGACTGTGGTTATTTAAGCGAACTTTATAATAGATATTCAAAAGGTGATATAAGAAAATAACGCAAGGCCGAGATAAGCATTAAATGTATATAAAATACGGAAAGTGCGTTGAGATGGTTTATGAGGCAAATTCAATTCAATTCAATTTTCAATTAAATTAAATTTATTCAATAATTAATATATACATTACAAACAAACATTTAAGGTGTATCCATTAAAAACATAAAAAGTTCATAAGCAGACTCTTATTTATTGATTTAGCGTTTAATTTGTAGAACTCCATTTTAATTTATGTATTCATTTTAAATCAAACACAGAATTTTTGAGTCTACTAAGGTAGTCTATTTCAAACGAATGTCATTCGTTTGAAAATGCCATAACTAGGCGAAACAACTGTCACAATGTTAATTTTTTTATGTGTTTTTGTTAATAAAATACAACTTAGTTGACTCAAAAAATCTGTGTTTGATTTAAAATTAATACATAAAATAAAAAAGAAGACTCTTGTTAAAGATGTAAAATAATCCCGTTTCGGAATACTCCTTCAGACACATGGAACATATCAATATCCAGCGTGACATTGTTCAACATAGCGGTTCAACAAATGTGGTTGATCTGCTTCTATTAAGAAGCAGAGTATTTTAAATACTCTGCTTGAAAGCGGCCAGGGTTTAGAATAATCGACGGGTATGTGTGAGGAGATGCGTGAATGTGGATGAGGTGACGATTGTTTGCAAAGATAGTTTGGTGTGCCGTTATATTTGCTCTGCCCACCCCTGGGGGGAACTGCATACCTAGCACCATTTTGCGTACCAGACATCCGGTATGCAGAATAGGGGCAAGGTGAATTATTTTTACTACGTCTGATTTTTTTAAAGGGTCATTAAAATAAAATAAAAAAGTTAAGATATAATAAGCAATGATTAACGTTATTATTGGATAAACTGAATTGATTTTTAAACGAAGAAACCTATCCTTACATTTTGAAATACTCAAAACATTGAAAATAAATTAACTGTGTATATTTTCAACTTTAAAATCTGTTTTTATTTTTAAATTTTATATACAGGTAAGTATGTTTTTGACATAATTTTATTTAATTCAAAGTATATTTTTTGGAATTTTTGTTTGTTGAAACGTTGTTTCCATTTTGGTTAATCGCTCAATAATTCATGTCTCAATTCCCGCACATCAAAGAATCCATTCAGCGAATGTATGGAACATTTCGTGTTTCCGTCATTACACAAGTAAATAGTGAAGCCTTTTCTACGTCGCCGATTCCAATACGGCGCATTGGGCGACCTAAAAGTCCTATTGAAATCAAATATTGGGATAGAGAATATTAACTGAAAAGCTTCCTTTGCTGAAACACAGTCGACTGAATACGAAAAGAACACACAAATAATGGTAATATCGACACAAAGTATGTATTTTACATTATTTACGTCTCGATAATGAATATTCAAAAGTGAAATTTTAATCAAGATTTCATATTTATCACAGCATAAATGAAAAGATGATTACAATGCTAATATTAACTGAAAAGCTGCCTTTGCTGAAAAACAGCCGACGGAATATGAAAAAGAAACAAATAATCATAATATCGACACGAATGTATTGTGTATTCTTCTTCTTCTTTTTAATGGCTTTTCACCCATCTTGGGTGTTAAAGCCAGTGTCAAGTTATTGTATTGTGTATTAGACATACTTTAATAAAAAAATTTTTTTTATGATATTTAAACAAAATTTAAAGATTATTTCAACCCAGACCGAAATATGATTTCAGATGTGAATATAGATATCTGGGTGTATACAGAGCTTAACGAACTATATTCACTGTTTTAGTGATTTATGCAATGTGTTTAATTCATCATTATACCTTTTATTAATAACCGCATTAAAGTACATATAAACTCGTAAATAAAAACCTTGTAAAAAAGGACTTTTCAAATTATCATCAGTTTGTACATATTTTTATCTTTTCTCAAACATCTGTGGTTCTTGAAACTAAAAGTGTTATTATTTTATTTATTGATTTAGTAATATCTAAAAATGCGCGACACATGTTTTGATGCAATTAGCATCATTATAATACGTATTGTATACAGTGTTAATAACGCCAAATGTTATACAGAAGACTGCATTGCATTGTTACAGAGTTTTATGTTTTAATCGTAATATATTATTTATGATTGTTTATAAAATACAACGTACAAGGAAATGTTGACCCAATTTCTAAAATCATTTTCACTAAGGTATCAGAGAGCTGACATTATGGTTGCCTATTTGGTAAGCAGTTTACGAGCGTCTTCAACCAAGACTCCGGATATAATCATTTTGCTGACCGTGCTAGCTACTTCCTATTTCCCCCAAAGCGGAACGTGAATTAATAGCACAGCGCAGCATAGCAGCTTTGACTCCTACATTAATCATATTCGAGAGTAGACTAAAAACACTACTGTTTCCTTTCATAACTATGTAGTATAATAAAGTAAACCTCATCATATGTTGTTGTTGTTGTCTTCCCAATCTACAAAACATTTTCAGTGAACGATTTGTCATTTTATGAAAATATATATTAATTTATTTAATTTGACTATAGAAAAACTTTTTGCCAAATTTTATTGCATCAAGCTGTTTTTCAATATGTTATATTCAACATCAGTTACGCTATATATTTTCTTAAACATCATTAATAATTTTTAAATATTTTTAACCGTATTTTATATTTTATATTTATATTTAAGGGGTAGGCAGAGGAGATATAACGCCATACCAATCTGTCTTTGCAAACAACCTTCGCCTTTTCTACACTCATGCATCCCCTCATACATACCCGCTGATTACTCTCGACTCCTGATCTGACCGCTTTCAAATACTTGAAATAATTGAGAACGAAAACTTTTCTTCGGTTTTCCACTAATTTTATTCCCATCTTCATTCGTCTCTCAAACCTTTTTACTGTTCTTTCTTTCCTCATTCATTTCACACATCCAAATCATTTAAACATACCATTGTTAATTTTATCGATAACTTTTAAGTTGGCTTTGCATTCTTTCCTTTAATGTATCACCATATGAACATCTATCATACAAACATCAATTAACATCAGAATGAAAACTCATAAAGTGAATACCTTCTTGATGAATGATATAAGTTTTTAGTTTATTTTGTCTTCGTTAAGACAATATTTCCTATTTCTGGTTAGTATCTATTTGTAAGTAACTCCCACGCCGTTAAATTTATACAAAGTAAAATTTCCTCCTTAACTTAAATGCATTTTCAGACACTACATCTTGTTTTCCCATTTTCTGCCATAAACTCCAAACACCGTAATATCCGGGAGACAGTGTTAAAATTGTTTCACTGCATTTCCTACCCTTGTACAGAGGCACACTTCTTCAGAACTTTCATAACTACTTCTTCCATATAAAAGGATTTTCAGATCAGCTAACTCTTGTAGACATCATTTTTCGTAAAACAAAAAAAAGTATATTTGTCGTCAAATTAACAAAAAAATATCTCTTTAACCCATCGGCATACCGGCCGCTTAATCTTGGCGACTAAGAAAATTTTACATTTGCACATCAGTCGCGGTTTAAACCACGCCCCGTGGTGGTTCGTATTATAAAGATACTTAGTGTGATATTTATAACAGTAAAGAAAACTTTTTGCAATGCATTATTTCTTATAATTTTTTACAAATTTATTGACGACACTTGACCAAAGATGTCTTTGTAAAGATAAAATTATTCTTTTGATTAAAATATCAACTAAAATCAGATGGAAATCAAAACTCTACATCCCAGGTATAATGTTTTAATGAGTTATTTTTAATTATCACATTTCTGATCTAGACACACGATAAACGTGCATAATAGATATATGTGCCACATTTATTGGTAAAACAGTAAAAGTTATAATTTTATGAGATAGTTTATTTTTATAACTCGGTTGAATTTGAACGCCTTTGACACTTCAAAGTATGAGTCACACGCGAGATATTCAAAAGTGGAAAGAATGGTGACCTTTACACGATGGTTATACCAGTGTAAATGCCAGGTCGTAAGCCCTGGGATGCTCATATTTCCAGTTTCTTGATGTTTCATATCAAGTTGAACATCTATGGTATTAAACATGTTCAACTGACAGATTTTAAAGATTGTTAAAGATTTTTTTCTGAGATGCCACTAGAAAATGATTATTTATCACATATTAAGAACATCTAAAAAATCGAATATTTAAATACTTCGGTTAAATTTTATAATATCGTAGAAATTTTTGTTTCAAAATTATTACTATTACCATCAGAAACAATTATTTTTCTTTTTCAAAGATTTACAATAATTTTAATACAATGTTTACTCGAGGCGAAAGTGTTAATATATATTGCTTGACGTCGTCTAATTTATGTTCATGAGATTGATGTCTTGGTTACTTCACAGATGCGGCTTACCTGTAGAATTTCAATTTAATAAAGAGCCCTCACATAATTCAACGTGGGAGATAAAATCTTAGTATATTTTTTTTGTACAAAAAACTTCGATTCGTATGAATACAAAGACACTGAAAAATATTCAGAAATCCGAGTAAAAAGAACGTGGATCCATTTCGAAATCAGCATTACAAAAGGTTAGCCTTAAAAAGATCTCTTTCAAACAGGGGTATGTCGAGCAACCAACGGCTAACAATTTTATATATAAAAATTCCAATCACAGAGAATATTCTCAAATAAAGTTTTTTCTCAGTGAGAGGAGGTTCATACTGCGAAATCCTTGAAAAACGCAAAGTTTACACGAAAATTCAGCCCCTGTTAGACGAGATAGAATTTGATCTGAATCTTTTTTTCATTCAAAGGAAAAAAATGTACTTCCATTGATTGACTCTTGCAGTTACTTTGTGGTTATTTTGTTGATTTTGTGCTTGAGAATTACATCTTTTTATTAAAATCTATTTTGACATATCGTTCACTCCTTTCAAGAACGTAATAAATCAAAAATCGTAAATTTTCAGTTGTGCATGTTTTCGGAATGTTTAGAAAATGTACTATATCCCCAGCAAAAGCGGCATATTTTTAACTTAATATTTACCCGCTATAGAGCAGAAAGTGTTGTTTTTGCATTTTGAAGAAAAGGTATTGTTTATTTTTTTTTAATATACTAAATATTTTTCAAATGGATAGAAAACATTCAGGTTTTACCTAAAAAGATGTGTTGCACAGAAAAAAGTTCAATAAGTGGCTTCATATTTATTTTTTATATATTGTATTTTATTTTTAAACTTTAAAACCTTCTGAAAAATCAAGTTTTTCGGTTTATGACGTTCTTGAAACGAGTGAGCGATATGTTAGAGGTTGTAAATATAATAATATGAATAATATCGGTCGACTTCAAAAGGACAACACTAATTTTACGTTGCCTTAATTTAATTTACGATCAAGTAAATATCATGTCATTTTGATGAAGTGCTCTATATATGCACCCCTAAATGATAATAGGGGTCAGTAAGTTTATCTTTATTATTCCGCCATTGTATTGGTTTGAAATAAGATTTACATTACATTATCGATGCACTGTTACCTTAATCGTTTCTTACACGAAGGCTAAGTGATCAGCCTTAGGATCTTGATACCAGTACAAGGTTATATTAAATATACATATATTAGGGAGAAAAATCACTTGCATTTATATTTATACCCTTAGGAATCGAAACCAAAGCCTCCAAGCCGTAACCTACACGCGCTTAACATTACTTTACTGAGGCTTAATAAATTCTCAAAAAACGTAAAACATATCATGGTGACCTTTTTCTTTCTCATAGATTACCAAAGCGCCGAAATATAGCAATATTGTTATCACGTCAATCGCTTAACTCATCTTGTCTTTACGGAACGTAACAAAGTACCCCGTAAGAAAATATTCCCCGTGAAATTTTAAGAGCGAAATGGTTATTTAGTCCAATAAATTGTTAATTTATGTCATTATTATTGGACGTGCCTGATCGGGTCCTTCAGGCTATTACGTTTTACGATGTCTGCCCTAATAATAAATATTACACAAGGCCATTCTTGCTGTCTGAGGAAATCCTCATGTTTTTTTTTCACGGAGCATTGAAGGGCAAGCAAAATTGACAAGGTTACCAACGTTCCGGGAAAATAAGAACTTTTTCATAGATTTATATTATCCACTGACACTTCGTGATGGAATTGCATTTTTAATTTATTATTAGATTAAAACCAATATTTTTAGCTTTTCCACTTTTTTTATTTGACCGGCGACCGGGTTTCGTCGTTACCGACATCATCAAACTGGTAGACCAGTCTGATGATGTCGGTAACGACGAAATCCGGTCGTTGGTCAAATAAAAAAAGTGGAAAAGCTAAAAATATTGGTTTTAATCTAATAATAAATTAAATAAGAACTGGTGTCACGGTCCTTTTAATACGAATTAATATTTTTTCATTTATTTACCCCCTATATACAGTTTCGTTCTTGTGAAATTATATAGACAATTATTAGAGTTTTGAATAACAAATTGTAATTATAAATAAGGCTACACTATTTTTAATTAAATTTAACAAATATTTTGTCGATTTTTAAGATTATTCATACGTGTTGGGTTTTATATATTATCACGATTAGTGTCATGGAGTCTGAGTCTTAATTTCTGGGTTTAAACTCACTCTATCACAATTTGATAACTATTTATCTCAAGCAGCCACATAGGCTCAAGAAAATAGTTATAAATTTAAATATTTGATTTCATACCAAAACAAAAATATTTTTTTAAACTGAATAAAATAAACAAACGTTTATTTTACGTTTGTATCTGTAGTTAAGTAGTATGCGCGTTTGGCTATAGTTGTAAAGGAAGCAGGTTTGATTTTCGGGGGAGTATAAATAAATTTAAGTGATCTTCACTCTCATATTATTCAATATCACCCTTTTACCTGAAGCATAGAACTGATCACCTTGCCTTCATGCGATCAACAATTTAGATACGACGTCGATACGAAGTGCCATCGATAAATATACGTAAGTACTTCGTCGATGCGACGCAGTGCTCTCAGCACCACTGGGTGCGGATAAGCCTTAAAATAAGATGAATATATCTTCAAACCAGTGATTGATTTTATTTTTTTATAATTTTAATTTTCTTTATTTTATATGTTTTAAAAATAATAGTAGGGTAGACTGGGTACGGTTGAAACAAAGGACGGTTGAAACAGAGCAAATATCTTGCAAACCGTATGCGGTAGGGTGAAGGGTCCAAGGGACGAACAAAGTGGACAACAAGTTCAAACACAAATATCAGTGTTGCATCGCTCGCCGCACTGTGCAGTTGCTTGTAGGAGGTCCTATTGTATTTTGATAACCAAAAGTAAGTATTTTTGTTTTGAGAATTTTCCTTTTATTACGGTTTCTATTGAAACGATATTATTGAGTATGATTTCGTGTTTGAAATGAAGCTTGTAGAACACGATATAGTGATTAGTTTTAATGTGCCATTATTGTTAACATTACTATTTTCTGTTTTCCACCTAAAGAAGGGGTTGGGGACGGTTGAAACATTTTTTGTGGGTACGGTTGAAACAACACATTTTTTCAGTTTTCCTGTTTTCTAGATGCCGAGAGTACGCGCAAGAAAGATTTCGAGAGGGGAGGTCGACTTGTCGAGGTATACATACGCTGATGAGGAGGTTAAAGCAGGAGATTCACTGCGAAAAGCGTCGGAAAAGCATGGATTAAACCACTGTTCGCTCATTAGATATATACGAAAGCGAGATGCATCTAGTGAAGAAGAAAATGGGATATGAACCCCACAACGAAGTTTTTAATAAAGAGCAGGAGCAGGAGCTTGCAAAATACTTGCTACTAAAAAAAACAGAGAAAGAAGAGATAAGAAAGGAGCATGAAATAAGGTTGAAACGGATGAAAACTAAGTAAGTGAAGAAAAGATTGGATGGAGGAAAAAGTAGAAGGATCGTTGAAGGAAAAAATAATCATAATACGCAACAGGAATCATCATCAAAAGAGGACGAGTGCTATTGTCTTGTTTGTCTGTCACTGTATTCAGAGAGCAGATCCGGTGAAAAGTGGATACAGTGCACCACTTGTAAACTGTGGGCTCAAGAAGACTGCACAAAAGGTGGTCTTAGCTATGTTTGCCACAATTGCGACTCGGAATGATCCCAAAGCTAGATTTCCGCTTGATTTATGACTAATCAAAATGACAGAAGTGTTTCCTTTTAGTTTATTCACAGATTATTTTCGTTCGATTTGTTTTTTTTTTAAATGCCATTGTTTTTAGTTGTTTTTGTTCATTACATATCTGTAGACTGATTAATATTGTCATGCGGTGCCATAATTATTTATAACACAAAAATAAATAATGAATAAAACGTCTTACAATATAAATATTGATTTATTTGCGTGTGTTTCAACTGACCCCAATCACTGTTTCAACTGCCCCTGGTATGGGGACGGTTGAAACAAATCGGATATATTTTTTAAATTTGATCTGCCACTAAAAATAACACACCGGGTACTGAAATTATACTTCCCATTAGTAGACAGAAACACGCTCTTGTATTTAATGCATCTTCATCATCGCTTGACTTGTAAAGAGCAATACTATGGACAATATAAGCAAAATTGTTTCAACCGTACCCAGTCTACCCTATATATTTTCTGCTCCTTTGTCCAAAAAAGACAAAATTTCTTATTCTGTGTATTGGCCATTGATCTCAACTGCGCCAAGTAGCCTGTGTCCAGTTAACTTTTACTGTTTGATAACGTCATATAAAATCCCTTTCATGGCTGCAAGTTTACCATTAAACCTTCATCGAACATATGGGTCGTCGGCTGAAGTGCCACCATAAGATAAGATTATTTTGCAGCCCGTCAGAAAAGTAAAGACTATTTTTATTTATAAAAAAAAAGTAGGTGTACAAAACACATCATTTGAAATTCAATATTTTTTTTTACTTATAATTTTGCCAAATACAAACCATCAGTCAAAAACAATATTTAAAAAAAACCTATTTTTTAATATTTCCCCTATCGTTTTTTTTTTGTTTTTAATACCTTTTTTAAATATGAGAGCCTAAAAGTGCAAAAAAAGTGCAAAAAGTGTTGAATCGGCCTGACGTGGTGTTATATATATATATATATATATATATATATATATATATATATATATATATATATATATATATATATATATATATATATATATGTATATATATATGTGTGTTTTTGCATTTTGAAGAAAAGGAATTGTTTAATTTTTTTTAATATTCTAAATATTTTTTAAATGGAATTAAAACCTTCAGGTTTTACCTTAAAAGATCTGTTGCACAAAAAGCTTAATAAGTGGCTTGATATTTATATGTGCTGTTGTTGAAAGGAGTGAGCGATATATACGTATATAAATATTGCTCATTATAAAGTTGTGACTCAGTTTTTTATCCGTTTTTCATATAAAATTATATTTATCATAAAAATGCGTGTTTTTTATGCCATTTTTAGGAATTCCATATTGGTACTTCTTGCCTCTATAATCCTCTTAAATTATCTGAAATCATGTGCCTCGCTTGAATTTTACGATTTTCGGAATTCCCTGTCTCTTATAAATCGTTGAAATATCAATATTCTGCTTTAGTGGGAGTACTTTGAGTTTCAATATTGTGTATGAATGTCACATTTGAAATTTTGAAAGGGAATTCAGCGATATATTTGTTATTCCAGTCTCTCAAAATGGTACTTTTCTCAGATAAAACATTAAAGTGAAAAATATAACCGTGATAAATTGAAGAAATGTTTGGTTTTTTATCATTTATTTTTCTTTACTATTTTTCATTGTATCGAAATCATTTGGTAATATATTATTCAATATAATAATATTTAATAATCCGCCTCCATAGTTTACTGGTCAGTACGCTCAGTTACCGTACCCAGGTTCGATTCCCATGGTGTATAGCGATTACTGCATTAGGCCAGCATACCAGAGTTCCAGAGTTTGGTTTCCAGAGGGGTAAAAGTAAATGTTTTTTGACATTCATATTTATTAAATATTACTGTTTCCTGACTCGTTAGAATAATCACTTAGTCTTCAAATAATTAATGATCAACTTGCATCATTGGGTGCAGATGAGGCCGTAAAAAAGAGAGAAAAAATCTCTAATTACTTTACTTTTACTTTACCAAAATCCTCTTTTTTAGTTAAATATAAAAAAAAAGTATTCCCTTTCATGACAGGCAACCGTGTAAGCTGCCAAATTTGTGGGGATTAAAAAAAAAGTATTCAAAGGATCATAAAAATGTATCGGAATAAAATGTACTCAAACGGATTATCCTGTTAAATTGGACTAATCCCTAGTATTACGTTCATTTTTTGGAAGTAAAAACGGTTATTTTTGGTCTAAAGTCTAAATGATTATCAACCCTCGCTCGTTAAAATTATATGCTAAAATAGCAATGGTTTTATATTTTTTTGAAATATTTTATCTTGTGATTTTAATAAAACCATTTTTATAATGGTTTGGTTCCACACTGTAATGCTTAGCGCCTTTCTATACTTTAATATTTACATGTACGTGGTTCGATTCCTGGTACATTTCAGTAAACCTTAAACATGACTTATCGCGCAATTTTCCAACAGAAAAAAATACTTTTTAAATAAAACAGCTTTGTTTTAAACCACTTCTTTATTGGTATATTTTTTCTTCAACTGGTTTCGACATGAACATTGTCATCATCAGAGCCAAGCCTGATGATGACAAGGTTCTTGTCGAAACCGGTTGTTTAATTTTATAAAGTTTATAAAATGTGCCACAAAGTGATAAAATTATTTTTTAAACGCGATTCCATATTTTAAATCATATTGTATCTTATTCTCTTTTGACATCTCAACATAGATGAAGAGGAATATGGAAGTACACACGTGCAACAGTCATAAATTCTACCCATGACTGACAACCACACTACTCAAATTCATGGATGTTCTATATATATATGATCATAAATGTCGAATGTTACACGTATGTAAAGTGATCACTGAAACCTGCCTATGACGGTCGTAAGCCCCGTAAATGACCAGACTTCCATATTCGTATTCACCTATGTTGAGATGTGAAAAAATAATATGAAAAATAACACCTATAATTGGAGATAATCCAAATTTTTGAACGAGTATTTGGACACACTCAAAATATTGTCAATATTTTATCCGCTTCTCAAAATTTCTCTAAATGATTCAATTAGGCAGAAGTTTGCCATTTATTAAAGCGAAATCGTAACAATTTTCCCCCCTCAAAAATGAGTAACCCTCTTATCATATCTGCCTTTTGTCATATGTGGTTTTGTGTTACGTTGAATTGTGGGTGGTATTTGTGTAAACACGTATGAGGAGGGTTGCGGGAATACCAATTGTATAATGTGTTAACTATGTTTATTTTCAAAACATGTTGAATTTTCTATTTAGCATCGCTAATGGAAACACAGCTTACGTAACAAATTAAGCACTAAACGTTTTGTTATAAGAATAATTTAATAACGAAACGCTTTGTTTTATTGGGGTTTTTAAGTAATATTTATTAAATTTAATAAATAAAAAAATACAATTTAGTCATCCGAGAAATATTATTTTAAGCAAGAAACCATTTTAAAATCTGTGCTAAATAATGAATTTTAAATAGATTAGAAGAAACCATTTGGAGCAACAATCAAGAGTGTGTGTATGATACAACTTTTTTTGTTTGTCAATGTTTTTTATTTGTTATTTTTAATATTTTAATTTCTATATTTTAATTTAAGTGGAAAAAGTGAGAGAATATATATATATGTGGATCATATTGATATATTATTTCGAGAAATAAAAATACTTTGTGTTCTGATCCACTCATATTTTTATTAACCAACTAGTTTCGGCAACAACCTGTTGCCCTCTTCAGGGTTTACTTTATTACTCTACTTAAATTTATTAGTATTATTAATTTAGTAATAAATTAAACCCTGAAGAGGGCAACAGGTTGTTGCCAAAACTAGTTGGTTAGTAAAAATGTGAGTGGATCAGAACACAAAGTATTTTTATTTCTCGAAATAATATAAAAATTAATAAACCATTTGGAAAATTACAAAACATAATGATCAAACAGAATATTTATATGTTTGAAATATATAAATACTTTGGTTTTTATGAACTCATTTAAAAAAAAATCATCCGTCTTTAGAGAACCATTGTTCTCTTGTATTTTACTTTGTGAAATGTTTTCCTCGTGGGACTCTTCAGTTTGCATTGAACCATAAAACTGGACATTAAATGGATGAATGAATCTATAAATATTATAGGGAAAATATTTGTTATTTTACTGTACCTTTTTCTACAGGATTTCTACAAAAGTATACTTAAATTATTTATTATTTGGTTAAATAATTAACAATTTTTAAATAATAATCATTGTCATTAAAATGATTTATTATTTCAATTAATATTATTAATGAATAATGTTACATGAAAAAATAAATTCTTCATTCTTAAGCTAAAATATGAGCTAAATCAATATTAATAAATATGTTTATTGCGTTAGAAAGCTTAGCATTACTTCTTCATTTAATACATTTTCAGGGAAGTTAATATTGCGGATAGAAAATATGGGGATCATTTTTCAAAATAGACGTAAATTTAAAATTACTGTTTCCGTTTGAAATTGAAGTTCACATATTATACGAAATAAAATATTAAAAAATCTAAACACATACATTTTTAATTCAAAGTCATACGTCTGACTACTACTTTTGAATGATTACAGTTGTTAAAATAATTCATGTAATAGAGAACTTATTGACAAAATAATATTTCTTTCTCGTAAATTATTTGAATACGTCTGAATACTATTTACTACGAGAGAATTTACACTTTGTTTTGTCAATAATTTTTTTTTAAAAGGTTTTTATTCAGTGCTTTGTTTAAAATTTATTTTTGAATCGAATTCTTTTCACATTCTATTGAAAACGTTTCAACAAAATCCTTTTTTTTCTTTGGATAAAACAAAGTAAACAATGGTTTGTGTTTTCCATTCATTGGTGTTGAAATTTTACACCCATCAATCCCAATTTTCGTTTAACGAGTGCGAATACATTTTTGAAAATCTATTCATGAGAAATATATAACATTTTTTGTTAATTGAAATCATTGTAGCTATTACTGATATTTGTAATCATTTTACTTTACATGTAAGCTATCGAAATAAAAAACCTTTTCCAAAATTATGTTAATGTATATATTTTTTTTTTTGAGTTTACAATAAATAAACGATTATTTTATTCAATATAAACACAAGAACAGACGCAGATGTTCTTTTCATCAGGTGAAACACTGTATATTTTTCAAACGGTTTGTATTTTTGCCAGTTGATGGGAATTTTTGTTTTTTTTTTAATCTTTAAATTCTCAAAACAAATCAGGTCAGAAATAAATATGGTCGGAAAATAGTTTTACATTTCTTTTTATATTTAAATCATTATCTTTTTTTAACAATAAAGTAAAAAAAACGATAAATAAATCAATAAATTGTATTACATAACCCTGCCTTCATCTGGTAAAACTTGAGGTTTGGGAAATGATTATTTTGATAAGGAGTAGACAGTGGACATGGGTCTTGTTTAGGTGTCTCAAGTATAAGAGTAGCAAAAGTTTGCCTGGTATTCCGCCTCAGGATATTGTAAGGGTGGGTCCGGGCATGTCAGTGCTCCTAATCTCCAGTTGGGGTTGGATCTAATAATAGGGTTACAATCTCCCCCGCCACAACTTCTTGGGTATAATAACGTGGATCAAATATTTTATTGAAAATTATCATACATTTGCTCGTTAAATACTATTGAATGATTGATGAAATGTCAATATTTTATTTCAATAAAACTAGTTGTTGCATGTGTGATCTTTACTGAGCCTTAAATGAGGTAATGTGGCATGAATTTTGAAAGGATATAACTTAATAATTAAAACTAATGGATCACAAATATATATTTGCAACAAAAAAAACATTTTTAATGATATATCGCTCACTCCTTTCAAGAACGTGATAAATCAAAAATCGTAAATTTTCAGTGGTGCAAGTTTTCGGAATGCCCAGAAAATGTACTATATCCCAGCAAAGGTATCATATTTTTAACTTAATATTTTCCCGCTACATGGCAGAAAGTGTTGTTTTTGCATTTTAAATAAACGGTATTGTTCAATTAATTTTGTAAATATCCTTAATATTTTTCAAATGGAGAAAAAATCTTCAGGTTTTACCTAAATAGATCTGTTGCACAGTAAAAAGTTCAATAAGTAGCTTGATATTTGTTTTTAATACGTTTTATTAAATTTAAACTTTAAAAACGATCTCCTGAAAAATCAAGTTTTTGACATATGACGTTGAAAGGAGTGAGCAATATGATAGCAATATGATATAAAATAAAATAAAAAAAACAGTGATTCATGCATCAAAGCTATATGTAGAAAAAACCGAAATTCTTAACAATTTTTTTCATACATAAGTATTTCAATTTAGACAAAGCATCTATAGTTTTTTGTTTAAACAAAAAAAGATGGAAATCTAAACATTCCAGGGCTTACAATTTGACATTTGGTAGGCCTAAGTGATCATTTTATACACTGATGTAACGTTTACCATTCTGTCAATTAGCGAAAATCCATATTGCATTTTTTAAATGTAAATATTTGTATTATTTCTTTGATATATTAGTTATAATTTTGATAGGTGTGGAATTTTGGCAGATAACGCAACCATCAGATGAAAATTTGTGCACTAGATAGAATAAATAATAACAATAATAAAAAACGTATTTTTTCAACCGATGTTGTAAAAAAATCAAGGATCTTGATACTTTTCATTTTGAAATAATATAAAAATCTTGTTGCTCTAAATAGCTGCGTAGGCAGAGTCGTAAAATTTACGCTACCTTTTTCTTTACACTAATATCAGAACTTCCTACGTTGGTCTCATTCCGCGGTAACATCCCTATCCATTTTTAATACGCCGAATTGCGTTCTGACGTCAGATCGTTAAATAAACACCTTGGATAATGAGTTCTGAAATAGAGTACATTATGTTCTCACTAAAAATAGCTACATAGCAAAAATAACTTCATAGCATAGCATTTATCCTATTAAAAGTGGCCCTTATTATTTTGTCTAGTATCTAGTTCAGGATATAAAGCTTCACATCTAAAACAACAACGATTAAAAACTAGTGAAAGTTTTGTCAGAACAAAACATTGATCCAAATACTTTAAATATCTTAAAAAAAATGTCTTCCATTTTTAATTTATGTGTAAAACGTGGTTTTTCTTACCATTAATTGTGACACGTGTTTTGATGCATTCCACATCATATTACAGTGTTATGAAAAACACACAATAGATTTTGATAAATAGTAATATTTACCAAGTAAAAAATAAATTAAAAATGAAAAGATGACTGCTCAATCAATAATGAAAATACTTTATCTTCTTAAAGGATTGACAAATACTTTTTATAGTGACATTTATATATTACTAATAATAAGTTATATAATTCTTAAACGTCCGCCTCCGTAGTGTAATGGTCAGCACGCTCGGCTACCGTTTTGGAGGTCCCGGGTTCAATTCCCAAGGGGGGTAAAATAAATATAAGTGATTTTTTTCACTGTAATATTTATTCGATATTACCATGGACTGGTACCTGAAGCGGAGGGCTGATCACCTTTTCTTCATGTGTAAACGATCAAGATAACACTGCGTTTATATGACACAGTGCCCTATGCACCATTGGGGTGCGGATAAGGGTTTTATTATTATTATTATAATTCTTAAAAGTTGTCGCCATTTTTATGCATTTTGTTTTTTGCAATATATAAAATAAACACTTAGACTATTTGCATAAATTAAATATTTTAACATCACACTTAATTTTAATAATTTCATTAATTGATTCGGCAGTCACTTTGTGGTAAAATATATCCATTTTCAATTAATGTTTTACATAGTAAATACCACTATTTCTTCAAATCTACTGTGACACGTGTTTCGATGCATTCCGCATCATTTTCAAACACCGTATACGGTTTACGGTGTATGTATACGGTGTTTGAAAATGATGCGGAATGCATCGAAACACGTGTCACAGTAGATTTTAAGAAATAGTGGTATTTACTAAGTAAAACATTAATTAAAAATTAATTTTAATATTTATACATTAATCCTGAAATTTTGTATATTGGTATGAACGTTATTTGTTGCACTAAAATCTTAAATATATCCCCGGGTTAAAACTTGCTTATAAAGAGAAGTACTAATTATTCTAAATAATTCTTTGAAATTCTATCTTGCTTTATATTTTAATATAATTAAAATGCGTTCAATAGTTATTGGACCTTAACAGTTGCGACGGAATTAACTAGGTAATAAATGCTCTGTATCCAAAAGAGAGTTTTCAGCAAAGAAATCTAAAAGTAGATTTTGATTATTGTTTTGTTAAAGAAAAAGCAATGTGTCATATAATATCACAGCGTAGCACTCTTCAGGCAATGTTTTATAAAAATGGCGTTGTATCAACTATTTAAAATTATTATTTTTATTTCTGAAGCTTAAATTTGAAACTATCCTTGTCCCCCTCAAGAAAATTATGAAGAAAAAAAATACAGTCTGCGAATCGAAAAATAACAATAAACGTCTTTTATATCCGACTAAAGTCTAATTACAATGATTAGGAAAGAAGCGGTTAAGTAATTTATCGATTATCTGATTGAGTGGTAGGAAACAAATTACGACTGTAGAAAAATAAATGGATGCCTCTAGAATGAATCTTTAATTCTCTTCAGTCGGCCGCGTCGTTGGGGGAGTGATTTTTTTATAAGTTTAGTAAGCCAAATAAATGGGTTTTGAATAATTGTTTATGTCGATCAGATTCTAGCCGTTTTGGCGACACCCACATAAGTAAAACAAAATGGTAAAGAAATTAAAATATTTATTGTGCTTTTCTGAGTTGGTAATCGAATTATGAAATGGTTTTTCTGAGTACTTAAAGTAACAATAAAATCAGTTTATTTCGTTTGTGTTAATCGCTAGATTTTATAAGATAATAAAATACAATGCCTTTATTTTTATGATTGATTTTATTCATGTAAAATTCAATTACATGAATTTAATTAAAATTAATATAATAGATAAAGCAATTACGTATCTGTACTATAATCGAAACCTTTTTATTGATAAATAACGTGAATAATACATCTTAATAAGATTAAAATACGTTTTAAGTTAAAAGAGAAATTTTCCGAAACCTGTTGAAATACATAATATTATTATAATATGCATTCCTGAACTAATTTAATGCTGTGATATTGTGATCCAATGTCTTCTCAATTATGGTAATATTATCATGGTGATCGATATCTCCCATGAACTATGTCCCAAGATAAGAAAATTGCAGGGGCTGAAATACATTGTCTTCACAGGTATGGGAAATCCCCGGCAGTGTTAAGTTTTGGAAAATATATTTACGGAAATTCTTTGATCGAATTTTTTTCAATAAAGATATGTTGAATTTTAATATTTTCAAAATTTTCTTTAATGTATGATCTTTCTTCACTTTTTTTAAGCTAGAGTCAAAAGAACAGAAGTATTGAATTGTTTTTAGTAATGGAAACTTGAATGACATTAATTTTTTTGATAAATTATACCAAAAAGCCATCCTTATATACAATAAGTAAGTACAGCATTATTTTTAATGACTGAATTATTAAAAAAAAATAATAAAACAGTATTCAACAATGATACGAAATTCATCGCACACGTATAAAAATACATTAAAAAATGTTATTTACCACAAATAGATAAATAGACTTGCTGACTCAAATAAAAAATTAGACTTATTGATGGAGAAAATAAATTAAACAAAATAAACATTATTTAATGTAAAATTACTAAAAATACCCACTTGTACAACACATCCACTTTACTTAAAACCGTTTCACGATAGCCTTAAAATGATTTTATTACAATATTCGCGTATTTCTAAAATCCGATTGACATTTTTTCGTGAATATATTAGTAGCTTCTTTTAATTCTGAAAAATGCGCGATTGAAACTTCCAAAAACGTCACTTTATTTTATTATTATAGATTTTATTTTTAAATAAATAAATATTCTTCGACTACACCACTGACAAATAATACATCAGATTGGACGAGCTACCTGGCTCAGTGATGATTTTATACCAGAATCGACAATGTACATTATTGGATTTGCTCTCGATTCCCGAATCCAATCCCCGTGGAATTGCCCCTGAACACCCATCAGATGTGAGATTTACCGTGATTTTTTTCCACTTTCGTCGTTCGTAAGTTTTTACTGCGTCTTGTTGTTGGATGAATACCGAATAAGGTTAAAAAAAACTCAAATAGGTTGACGTGTTTTTGACTTGTTGACAAAAGATAACCACTTTCATTGAGAAACGTTTACGGAAAATTATGTACATAATCGTAAGTGCTTATTAATACGAGTACACTGAATATGTTATATCTATAAATCGTTCCAATCGAATAAACTATGTTTGTTTGGTCATGTCGACCTTTAATCATACTTAATACCTTATTACTTATTTTTTTAAACACTTGTCAAATAAATTGTTACATTTCAAGTATTTTATCACATTGAGTAATATGGAATAGAAGAGATAATAAATCCATATTATTTTTTGACATCTTATCAAAGATGAAGAAGAATATGAAGGCCTAGGCATTCACAGGTTGACGACCGTCATAGACTGGTTTGAGTGATCACTTTACACCATTAGAGACATCTATTGGTGAAATGAAAAGTGAAGTTCATTAATTCTAGTGAAGTTCTAGTGATTCAAGAACAATGTTTCAAAATTGGTTCATACTTATATGTTTATAGAACTTTCAACAATTTTAGTCAATAATGGGTGGAATTGGTGAATGTTACAGGCGTGTAAAGTGATCACTTAAACTAGCCTATGACGGTAGTCATCCCCGTGAATGCCCAGACTTCCATATTCTTTTTCATCTTTCATGATATGTCAAAAAATAATATGAAAAATAACTTCTATAATTTGAGATAATCCAAATTTGTGAACAAGTATTTTGACACACTCAAAATGTTGATACTAAATCCAACTACATATACGAGTGGCTTTAAAAATCAATCAAATCAAAATGTTATGAATCTGTAGCTTAGGACTTGCCACTTGATCACCTTACCATGATATAATTAACAAGGGTCAACCCAAGCTATGAACAACGGGTGTAAATGGGGGTAAGAATTTAAAAAAAAAAGTTTAAAAATAAACCATTGGCTAAAGATATTTATCAAATTTAAACGGGTTCATTTTGGTTTCATTTATCACTTTTAAACAGACCGTTTTCTTAATTTCCTTAAATAAACAAAACGTAATTATGAGGCTGGAGTAAAATCGTTTAGCAGTAACTGGTCTAATGATTTCTTAGTCGACTGGTGCGGAATACGTGACTGCTTCATTCCGGGCCTTTTCAGTAAACCTCAAAAGCCTAACTAAATAAAAGCCTGGTAAACCTTTAGTCCGTAGATTTTTGTCTCTTTTAAAGACTCCATTCGCCAAACCTTTTCCCGCCGACATTTTTCCATTTTAAATAAGGGAAGAGGACAATTTTATTTCCGTTTAATATTTCTGTTTTGGGGGAGATTTTCTTTATTTAAAAATAAATGCGCGCTCGTAACAGAAGCGAAATGTTCTAACTTAGTGTTTTGAGACATTTAAAATATATTTTGAAATTTTTTATGTAGTAAAGTAATTTAGAAAATATGACAAAACTAATAAGACAAATAAATGTGACTCGGTGGGTCCTCTGCAAAAAAATGTTCTAAATGTGTAAAAACTGTGATTTAAATAAATGTATACAAATAAAAAAATAAAAAAATAAAAAATAAACTATGACAAATTTTGATTGATATGAAATATTTCATTCATTATATCTTTTGTTTTATATTGTATGTATTGAATTGTTTTTAGAGATCAACCTTATTAATTTACTATTAATTATACGCATTTACTTTTATTTTTCAGACATTTACACTGAATATGCTATAAATCCTTATACATAATGGGTAAGGAGAATTTTCTTCGGCAACTAATAAATATGATTTCAAAAATATATAAAGTTAATAAACATGTTTGAATTTAAGTCATTTTCAAGACATTTCCATGTTAAGCTTTTACTAGTTACGCTGTACCTCTTCAAAGTACAGAGTAAGCTCTTTTGCTTGGAGAGGGAAATTACATATTTATATTCTAGACTTTACTTAGATATATGGAACCTTTTGGTTTCGTTAATTGCATACAATTTTACAGCTTTGCTTTACTCGTACCGCAAAATGTATTTGTGGACATACCCTCCTACGAGGTACCCACATGCCACTTACACACGAGTCAATATAATATGTATGTACGTCACATATATATTTACGTAAAAATACGTGCTCGTTGACAAATGAGAAAAAACCGCTTAAAGGCGTCTCGTAATCCCGTGATCCTAGTCTCGGTGCGGAAAGAAATGGAACGCAGGAAATGGCTCATTTGGCTGACTTGAAATAATACTTTAAAATTCTTATAATAATTGTTTGAGTTGTTTGAGTATTAGATATTAGAAATAAGTAGAACGAATTAGTAAAATGGTTTTATAAGATTTAGCCCTAAAGAACATTCGAGTACTATCGTTTTTTTATTGCTGATGTACATATATCCAAAAGACAAAATAAAATTTCACGAATTTCATTATTTACTGATTTGGCGTTTAATTTGTAGAATTCCATTTTTATTTTTGTATTAATTTTTAAATCAAACACAGATTTTTTAATCTACTATGTTGTATTTTATTGAAAAAACACATAAAAATTACTATTGTGACAATTGTTTCACCTAGTTATGGCATTTTCAAACAATCGTTTAAAAACTAGGTGAAACAATTATCACAATATTAATTTTTATGTGTTTTTTTAAATAAAATACAACTTAGTAGGCTCAAAAAATCTGTGTTTGATTTAAAAATTAATACAACAATTAAAACAAATTTCTTTTTTCACTTCTTTTGTACAAAATATTAGATATTAAACAGATACACCATAAAAAAAACTACATAGAAGCAGATTTACATCCTAAGCTGCAAATCTTCTCCATACATCACATGACCTGATATTTTGACACACAATTATAGCAAAGTCTCACTTTTATTGTTAACTTACAAGTTATTACAAGTTTAAAATAAAATAAAATACGTCTTTAATATTAGACTCAAAATACTGACGATGCTCTGTAAAACAAGGAAACGACACTCTAGTTCAGTTGTTCTTAACCTGGGTTCGATGGAACCCCAGGGGTTTGGTGAGTCAATCTCCTGGATTCGGCGGAGGTCAAAATACACACCCGACTTATTTTTTTTTTTTATAAACATTTATTTAAATCACAATTTATACATATTTGGAACATTTTTTTTTGCAGAGACCCACCAAGCCACCTTGTGTGTCTTGTCGGTGGAGTTCTACTATAATAATAGTAGTTCTAATTGTACGACATATTGATTTATCCAATAGATCTAGTATATTATATGAAAAGAATATATCAAATAGTATGAAAAATGATACGACATAGGATATATATTTATTTATCCAATAGATCTAGTATATTATTTAAGAGGAAAAGATCAATCTAACAATACATTTTTCCAATTAAGGGTTCGTGAACGGGCATATGAAACTGGTGGGGTTCGGTACCTTCAACACGGATAAGAACCACTGCTCTAGTTTATCTAGTCCAACTTAAAACGGACGTAACGTGACCATCTCGGATTTTCTCCCTTACATGGTTGTTTCACATTCGAATTTAAAAATTAGAGGAAAACATTTCTTTACACACATTAAATTCACACATCATTTACACACTTTACACACATCATTTACACACTTCAAAACATTTCTTTACATCCGCACATCTCTTATGTTCTAAAGCCATCCACCGACGGAGAGCAGTGCCGCCCATTGGTAGCCTTTCAGCACTCGTTAATGGAGCCTTTTATAGTAAAGTCGCCACCTCTCAGACCACCCCCTTCTCTAACAAGGGGCTGTATAAGACAAGACAATCTGAATACCAAATGCTCCAGTGAAGCAGATAGCCATGTTGATTAAATAACAAAAAAATGAGGCACGAGAAGCGTCATGAAAGGATTGAATTAACTACCCTTCATAGCTTAAGTGCAGTTTTATAAAAAAAATATTGTATCCAAAATCTTTATCATAAATTTGAGTTTGTGATAAAGATTTAAACACACTTAAAATATTCATAATAAAATAACAGTTCAAATTTTAAATTTGATAAAAATTTTCAACATTTTTAGTGTGTTCAAATACTTGTTCACAAATCTGGATTATCTCCAATTATAGGAGTTATATTTCATATCATTTTTGACAACCACACTACTCAAATTCTTGGAAGTTCTATGAACCAATTTTAAAAAATTGTTTTTGAATCACTGGAACTTCACAAGAGACATCTATTGGTGAGGTGAAAAGGAGCTTTTTATTAAGCAGAAACTCTTTTATTAGTATGTGAGGTCCGAATCCTGGATTATAATCACATACAAGAGAAACGCCAAAAAGGCGTCATTGAATATTATATCTCCTTCAAACCCTTATCCGAACCCCGACGGTGCATAGGGCCCTGCATCATTTAAACGCAGTGTTATCTTGATCGTTACACGAAGGAAGGGTGATCAGCCCTGGTAATCCAGGGTAATATTGAATAATTCAATATTATATCTAAATAATATGAATAAAAATTATTAATCACGTTTTCGGGCGTCTTCTAGTATGAGAAATAAATAAAATTGGGAAAAATCGTACAATACATTTCATTTATGTTTCGGTTATTGTAAACAACAACAAAATATATTTTACTGATGATGCCGAAAATTTACATTTGAAAGAAAGTATCAATAGTTAATATTAATGTTATAAGAATGTCAAAATATGTGAAATATACAAAATTTGTGATATATGTATATTAACTATATAGTATGTGTGTGTGTGAACACATTTAATAAAAAAATAAAAAATTGTGAAGTCTCCGTTAATTCAGTTTCCATTAATTTTGTACGCCTAAAGACTCTTTTTTTATAGACTTACGTTTGTTTTTTATTTATTTTTTATTTCCATTAAATGGATTTTGAAATGTAAGAAAAACCACGCTTGTTTGAACGTAAAATATCATAAAACCATCTTATCTCTTATTACTGGGGAAAATTATTTAAATATTTAATCTCCTTATTTAAAATTCTCGTGGGTTTTATTTTATTGGTTTTTAACTGTGGGAAAATAATATCCGATGGTATTGGAAAACTTGGTAACCGCACAGGCAAATAAACCCTCTTGGTTTTTCCAATTTTTCTTTCCGAAGCGTAATTTATATTCAATTTGCCTTCGAGCTATTTTCCAGGGTGAAAATAAGGCGAAATCCTTAATGTCAATATCGCAGTTTTTAAAAATACACTGTTAAGAAAGGTGTTTACCTTTAATATGTTATTTATTGCTTTTAACTCAGGGGTATTTTTATACCTAAATAAACGCCATTTTAATTACAATCATGAGAAAGACTTGATATTCTTATTGTTTAAAAAGAAGAAAAAACATTTTCTTAAATTTTAATTGAATTTTATATTTTACGAAAAGTTTGAATTGAACAAGCAAATTTTAAAAAATACGACACAATATTTAATTTCTATATTTTGAAGTAAGTGGAAAGTACAAATTCAGAAATATCAAAAATTAAAAACAAGCATTATGATTTTACGAGTTTAATACAATTATTTTTTTACAAATAAAAATGAACATCACTAAGTCGAGGCATAAAAAATTAATTAAAAACAAAAAAAAATTCTAAGTTAATATCGATAATGCTTCGGAAAAAATGTCAAATATGTTTTTTTCTGATTTATTTATTTATATGATAATCTGTAATAAATTTAATGTAATTTTTTTTTTTTAAGTATGTCTTTTGCAAACTGTGTAAAAGTCTGCCTCCAAAGTAAGTGGTAAGTGTGTTTGACTATCGAGCTTAAGGTTTTCAGTTCGATTTTTAGGATAGTTAAAGTAAACATTTTAGATTTTCACTCTCATATTTATTGAATATCACCCTGGACTGGTACAAATCGATACGACGCAGTGTAAAGATAAGAATTTCACAGTTGGAAGGGAAATAAAAAATAATAGCTTGGACACTCGGATCGCATTCCCGTACTCGTACTAGTTTTTGGACACTGTTAAATGCTTACAAGATCCTTGAGGTACGCGAGGATATTTTGGTTAAAAAAAACGAAAAAGATTAAATCATTTTACGCCAATTGTGATCTTCATTTTTACACACGTGTTATATTTTTATGTGTATACGCTAATAATGAATTTTGTACACAAAGGAAGAAAAACGAAGAAATACTATCATTTTCAGTAAGTTTTTCCAGACACAAGGGTAAAATATTATATCTTTAACAAACTTAGTATAAAACTCCTGTTCCAGAAACTTCTTTGCCGAGAATACTTCCTCAAGTATTATACATACAAAAAGAAACTTTTTGTTCTAAGTATTTCATGAGTTCGGAATACACATGCCGAATCATTTTACATTTAGATTAACAATAGCCGAAATAAATTGAATAAAATGTTACTGTTGCGGGTTGTGGTGCCGTGGTTTGTGCCGCGGACTCTTGAGTTATAGTTTCTCGGTTCGAATCCACTCTACCACAATTTTATACCTATTTCTAATAATGAGCCGCTTAAGCTCACACAAATAGTGTGAAATTGAAGTATTTTTGTAAATATTATTATTAAAATTTTATGTTTGAATAATCTACCTTCGAATAGTAAGAATTTTTAGGATATTTACGAAACACTATTTTGTAAAAACACAAACTTTTGAAATATTGTTAAAATTTTAACTCCGTCATCAAATCATTCAAAGATAGTTTCAAATATCACTTTTATTTTGGAATTAGCATTGGTATATGTACATATTATCCAGTTCCGTCAGCAATGTTAAAAAATTGACAAAAATAAATTGGAAATTCAAGTTTACCCATGTATACCTAGGTCTACCCAACACTGGCCGGGTAATGTAAGTTAGGTAAGGATAGGTTAGGTTTTTTTTTTAAATTTACCACTTAATATGTTAAGAACTTTTTAATATTTTTTTTCATAATAAGTCGTATGAATGCAAATATTTTGTTAAAATGTTTCTTTGCCCTGAATCTGTATTATACTGTCGACGTTATTCTTACATTATACAATTAGCATTAGGTAGACCTAGGTGTACACGGGTAAACTGCTAACTCAATTTTATTTTTCAAAGTTGTAATTCATAGGTTCGGAATATGCAAAATCATTTGAAAATGGATTAACTTGTTAAAATAATAAAGTACAGACGGTGATAGGTCTAACTAAATATCATTTTCTAATATCTACTGTATCTCTTCACGTAATACGTAATAATGTTATGTAATTCCAAGGAAATTAAATTGCCTACATTACTTAGACTTACACGATAGTGTTAATATATACTCGATAGTGTTAATATACTCGAATTTTATACATTTTGAAATATGAATGTGTAAGTAACTGACTCAACTAACAAACCAAACATAAGTTTGTATTTTCATCAGTTGATGAGAATATCTGTAGTTCCTAAAACTAGTCGCATTTATATAAATAACTCTAAAAAGGGATTTTACACAATTGATTTATTTTTAAATAAAAATCATCGTGTTTTTTATAAAATTATTACCAAAAAATGTTTAAAAGAACAAATAAAATAGTACATGAAGAAATAACGTACGATATCACACATGTGATATTGTCTGATTCGGTGTAAACTAGGAAACTTATCTCTTTATAAGTTGGGATTAGTTTTGTAAACAATTATTTCCTTCCCAAGGAACATCTATACTTTCTCCGCGCCTTGTTGGATACACCAACTAACACTCAATGCATGATCCCTTAAGTAATATAAAAGGGCACAATCTGTGCCAAGTTTAACTACCTTTTGAAAAGAGCAAAAGTTGTGAATATATTTCGAAAATATATAATTGTATTGCTTTGGCCTAGTTGCAAGGTGCTATCAGTTTGTGAGAAACTTTTCAAAACTTTCTTAGATTTGGAAAACTGAGAGAAAAATATATCGTAATAACTGGGTCCCAAGGTCCTCAAAGTAATTTCTTCAAATATTATTTATATTAAAAATCTTTTCTTTCTTCGAGTATTACTCGTTTTTTTGGAATTACATAATGTCCACTTTTACTAACTTTAACTGTCCGCCTCAGTAGTGTAATGGTCAGCATGCTCGGCTGCCGTTCTGGAGGTCCCGGGTTCGATTCCCAGGGGGGGTCAAATAAATATAAGTGTTTTTTTCACTATAATATTTATTCAATATTACCCTGGACTGGTACCTGAAGTGGAGGGCTGATCACCTTTCCTTCATGTGTAAACGATCGAGATAACACTGCGTTTATATGAAGCAGTGCCCTATGCACCATTGGGGTGCGGATAAGGGTTTTATTATTATTATTTATTAACTTTATACGTTTTATGGCTTATTCCTACTTGTAAGTTGGTTTATTCTTTGTGGTCTGAGTTATTATTAATACAAAAGTACTACTTTCATTGATTTACTCGGCAGACACATTGGGATAATATCTATTAAATCTTTTATTCAAAAAAAAATATTGATAAATACCACAATTTTTCGAAACACGTATCACAAAACATTTTTAATAATATTGGTATTTACCAAGTAAAATTAAATTTAATAAATATAGTAAGTACCTTGAAATAATTCATTTGTTTTATGATACGCCTTGAATAAGAAAATTTCGTTATATATCCACTACTAACAATATAGGGTAGGTACATAGTGAGTGTTGAATTGGAGCCACATTTGCGACGTAGGTGTTAAAAACAAGTTTCTGCGAAAATGTAGTCCTTGCGGAAAGCTTAATCAACATACAAATGTCTCCTAAGGGATGAAGCTTCCTGATTTGATTGCTTCAATACTGAAGTGAAGTGATCTATCTTATGTGCCATATAAAAAGAAGCCGGACTGTTTCACGTTAGATAATATGGATTTAAGCTCAAATTCGCCTTCTTTCAGAAAAGTTCAAATCCCTCGCCATTTATCCGTCAATGTCACATTAATACTCTTATAGTTATAATTGATTCATCACTTTTTGGTTTTATTTTAAAAGTTTTAAAATTAAAATATCGTGATAAATACCTATTAACACATTTATTGTAACTGCAGACAGAAGGTAGAATTCCTTTTTTAACTGTTGAGTAATATTATATATTAAAAATTGAAACACGTTATTGGATTGAATTCTACCATTATTTACATATTTATATATTAAAAATTGAAACACGGTTATTGGATTGAATTCTACCATTATTAACATATTTATGATAATATGTGACGCGTTTTGTCTTATTAAAACATTTTTAAACACTAATGTCAAACGCAAACATTATCAGTACTTGATAATGTCTAAATTTAAAAAAAAAGAGTTTGGTTGTCAACTATGGGTACAATAGTAAATGCCATTATACACCGTATAAAGTGATCACTTAAACCTCAAATGGCCGATGAAAAGTCATAAATCATTAAATGCCCCGACTTCCATATTCTTCTTCATCGTGTTGAGATATTACTGAAGTGTCGTGATATTCGTAAATTATTCCGAAATTATTATCAATTATTCTAACCCTTATCCGCACTCAATGGTGCATAAGGCACTGCATCTTATTGACGCAATCATATCGCAATATTATCTTAAACGTTAATTATATGAAGGCAAGGTGATCACTCCTGCGCTTCGGGGACCAGTTCAGAGTAATATCAAATAAATATTAGAGTGTAAAATCACTAATATTTTTTCTCACCCCCCCCCCCTTGGGAATCGAACCTGGGACCTTCAGCATAGTAGCTAAACACGCTGACCATTACACCACGGAGGCGGACAAATTGTTAATAAAACCCTTTTATTATACCAGTTATTATATTTTACAAGTCTATTTTCGAAAATATGTTTTCATCACCAGATAATTAAAAATAAAATGTTTTTAATTGTTGGTTATCAACATGTCCACATGTTCCACAATTTAAATGCCAAATCACACAAAATACTACGAAATTTTTATGCAAATCTACCAAAGAGTAATAATATTTAATATTGAAAATACGATTTATATTATTGAGCTTGTAGCAGCTGTGAACGAATAAAATAAATTGAAAGCTCTGGAAACGTTTATTGTTTCGGGTATTAATATTTATGTAACGTAATTATTATCGCTGTGATGATTGCCACTGAATGGCGTTTTGTTCACTTGTTGTACCGCGAACTCTGAAAGCATTTCATCAATACCGATCGAGAAAATACACTCCAAGTAATCCTATTGAAATTTCCATTGATTAATAATACTTACTGCCTCGAATAAAAGCATGGAGTCGCGGATAACTCGAGCTGTACAAAGTTCATAATTTTAAATATTCTGTTTCGTTTTGCCTGCGATATCGAATGGCCTATAGCTGGGATGGCGAACCCATGGCATGCGTACCATGGGTGGTACGCCAGACGATTTTGCGTGGCATGCGAATGAGGAAAAAAAAATTAATTTTACAAAAAATCTAAAACGTTTAAGAAATAGTACAAAAAATTTCAAAACATATTTAAATAGCCTTGTATGTTTTCTTCGTTCATCAAGAGTTTCGCAAACGTCAGAAACGAAGGATATAACGACATTCATGCATAAATAAATCGTTTTTTTTAATACTTCCCGCACGTTTCAACATTTTTTGATTAGGTATGTTTTTTAATTATTTCTTTTATTTTGCCATTAATAAGTACTTAATTATTTTTTTCGATGCGTTAATATTTTATTTTTTAATTTAAAAATTTGAATTTACACAAACACTTGATGCATTTTTATTTCTATTGTATGTGGCACACGACATTTTATTAAATTGAAAAAAAATTGACACTCAGGCTGTTTTGAGCCTTTTTAGGTTCACCGTCCCTGGCCTATAGGGAATTTGTAACAACATTCCATAAACACTCAAAGTGAGAAACTTCATCAGTTTACGATGGCATAATGGTTTTCATTCCGATATTTCATAGCTTAACCCCACTTACATTTTGAAACATTTTTCCTCAACCGTTTCAGACACTGATATTACAAACTTTATGTCACATTTTTCCTGAAAACTTTTTCTGAAAGTGTAACTGATGCTTTCTTGTAAATTTGGCCCAAAGTTAATTAACTCAGCGCCGCAAATTTCGTCGTGAACTAATTATTTTTGCGTAACATCTTGCGGCTGTGAAATGAAACAATGTGTCTTTTCATGTTGGACATGATAATTAAATTTTCTTTTTAGTTAATTTTTTTACAAAAATGTAAGTATGTAACCACTCAACGAGATTTTTGCCCTCAGTTTTCGGGACGTACCCGCCTCATCGTCAGGACAATCACTACATAAGCATGCAAAAAATACCACACCTCACTACCATGACACTGTTCACACAACCGTACCTACAACTACTCAAAATGTTAATCACATGCGTTTTTGGTCGATCCAAAAATCAACATACACTAAAGGCCGAAATCTCCATATTAACTAAGGATGTTAGCCAAAATTGGTGAGAATTATGTAGGTTGAAAAGAGTGGGAGAGGTCTAAAATGGAGGGTGATAAATCTAATTTAATCAGTATTGTCGAATCAAATAGTAATTATATTTAATGTGGTTATTAATTTAAGGAATGTTATTTCTAAATATAAAAGATTTGTTTATAAAATAAAACAACTTTGTTTCAATCTATTTTTAACTTTATCCAACCGGTTTCGACAAGATCATTGTAATCATCAGGGATTATGTACTAAATTCTAAAACATTAAAATTCTCATAGTTAATTACCCTTCCCTTACCAAAAACTCAAAATCTGGATCATCTCCTGTAATTAGAGATAATCCATATTTTGTGAACAAGTATTTGAACACAATCAAAATGTTGTAAATCAATAAACAATATATTTCTTTCTAGTCCTCGGATTATCCCAACCCTTCGATCATTGGCGGATGCTTGAAATTAATTCGGTAACAATAATGAAGGAATATCTGCATAGTGGGAAGAGCGGAGGGCAAAAGGAAGGGTTTAATTAAATTGTCACAAGAAGACTACTCCGTCCGCGCTATTTCTCTGTTTTACAAAAGACGCTATAAAATTACAGCTGAATGCCGCTGAATTAGTTGTGCTCAATGGAGTACGAAATCCGCTCAGATTTAGAGCAGCCAGCGTCCTGAGCTATTTATATGACAACAGCCAGAGCTCCTTCCAATAATGTTAAGGTGTATCATTGTTCGGGCGAGGGGATACACAGTAGCTACAAAGCCTGAACTATTCACCGAAGAGGGAGACTTCCCTTATAATCTCCCGCTACAAGATTACATTCTTTCATTATTTTACTTTTACTCAGATAAGACAAGATGATATTTTGAAATTGTTCATTTTACTCTAGCTAAATAACTTCAGTAAAAATATATAATCTCAAAATACTTAATATTTTAAATTTCTAAAACTTAATTTTAGCTAATTCTTATTATCTACAACTTTATTAAGTTTATTTTACTTTATTAACTTTACTAAGTTATTTTTATATTAAAATATACATATATACATATATGTATATATTGATATAAAAATATATTCTATGTATATATGTATATATATATATATATATATATATATATATATATATATATATATATATATATATATATATATATATATATATATATATATATATATATATATATAAATATATACATATATATATATATATATATATATATATATATATATATATATATATATATATATATATATATATATATACACTTGGTCACTTTCTCCTGTATGAAAACGATATGCAGTATTTTGTTATTGAATTAGCTTTAAAATGTATGTGGATTAAATAAAAATATTAAACATCTCAAAAGCCTGTTTTCTCATAAGGGTGTGTGATAAGAACAACATTGGGGATTGAATATTCTAACCGTTTTAATGACGAAGAGCGCGTTCGCGCTTCTAAATAGCTCCATCGAAAATGTATGGCACTAAAGCGGTTTGATTATAGTTACAATGAAGTTTTTGCAAGACAAATAATAAACATGACACACTTACCAAACCTTGCCATCTTAAAATTACAAATTTATCGGATCGACTACGAATTTTCACGAAATAATTGGAAAAGTTTTAACCGAATTCTCGGGTCTCTGCAAAGATGAAAGGTCTATTGCAAATCAATATTTTATTAGGATATTATTTCTTAGATCTATCAGATTGAATACGACTACAATTATAAACTATTTGATATCAGAAATTTTGATCCAACTAGTTTCGAAACTTTGTTAGCTTCCTTACAGTTGAATTTTCTCTAGGTACGTAATTATTTTCTCGTATTTTTGGGTAACAATGTTTGTCTAAATTCTACTTTGTCTCTTATGAGTTATAGGTTTTGATTATTATTTAATCGCGTATTTACTATTTTTACTCATATGTTTGCATTACGTCCTGTGATTTGAATTACAAAAATAAATAAATCTGTAAAACTTACCGCCTGAAGTCTCTGCTCCAACAAGCGTAGATGACCGGATTCATTGATGAATTAATCCAGCCAAGCCACGTGACTATGACACTCACTATCTCTTCGTGAGCTATGCACTGCATACAAAACCCCGACAGAAGGTTCACAACGAAAAACGGCAACCAACACACTATAAACACACCCATCACTATCCCCAAAGTTTTGGCCGCCTTCTTCTCCTTGGCAAATTTTGCCAACTTACGACTGAGTGAAAAGTTTTTCGGTAGATTCTTGGAGTGCGTAGTGTTCATTATTCTATTAGAGGCAGTCCTAGATAAACCATTATTCTGCAGAGCAGTCAGTGGCTCGTGCAAATCGGAATGCTCTTCTGGAGTTGAATTAGCCGTGTTTGAGTGATAAATAGTCCCTGGTCTTTCTCTCGTCGTTCCTCCTCTGTGTATCCTCAGCGTTAGTTCAAGTTCACCCGAAGCCCTCATCACCTGCTTAGTGCCCATCTTCAGAGACCTCGTTTGTATCATAGCCGCTCTGTATATTCTGTAGTAAGTGAACACCATCACAAAGAGCGGAAGGTAAAACGAAATTGTCGAGGAGAAAACGAGGTACCCTAAATGTTCCGTGAAAGGACATTTATAGTCTGGTACGTCTTCCGTTCTTACTGCTCTCCACCAAGCTATCGCCGGAAATGATATAGTGCCGGAACACACCCACACAGCAGCGATCAGGAACGCCGCTCTTCTACCACTCATCCGCATGGGATACGTCATCGGGTCTGTGATAGCCCAATATCTGTCCAGAGATATGACGCACAAATTAAGTATTGAAGCTGTACTAAATAAAACATCTAGAGACCTCCAAACGTCGCACCAGTCCATTCCGAAGAACCACATGTGCTCTAGAACTTCGTATAGTGCCGAAAATGGCATTACGACGAGCCCTACCAAGCAGTCTGCAACAGCTAACGATGTGACAAAATAATTTGTCGCGGTGTGAAGATATCGCTCTCTGATGACAGCCAATATGACTAGCATGTTACCAAAGACGGTTGTCAATGAAAACAGTAAAAGAAAGCATACTAGCGCGGCTCTATCTTGGACAAGTCTGACGTAAATTTCCCATTGGTCAACTACAGGGTTTGAGGTGTTGGTTTGGTCTGTGATATTGTATGTCCAATTATCGAAAGAAGTTGCAGTATCCAGTAGGTTAAAAATTGTTTCAGGGGTTCCCGCTGTATAGTCAGGAGGGCCCTTGTAACCTTCGGCGAACGAATCGAAAGAATAATAGAGATCATTATCTCTTGGCGAGTCCAGCTGGCCCTGGTCCAAAAAGTGGAATGGCTCCGTTGTTGAATTCATGTCGCCGTTGTTTTTAATTCATTCACGTGCTTGCCCGCAATTTATCATTCTTTAAGCCTTTTATGTAACCCACGTGGGATAAATTTTATATGTTTGCTTTGACGTGACAACCACTTTAGCAAATACAGGCTCACATTTGTACGCTTTTTCACTTTTTGGTGCCATTGCGATATCAATGTCGGCGAAACCGTCTATCTTAATTTGTATCCACACTGAGCGTATCTGAAAGCAAACAAAAAATCATTAACTTTCTAGCTTATTATTCAAAACGTTTTTTCATTTATAAACCTATAACGTTGGACTATTAAGTTATTCTGAAAGAGCTAATAAAGTTTCTTAAAAGCTTATGATATTATGAAGTTCATAAATTATTTTCCTTATTATTTTCCTCATTATATATATTTTTTATTATTATTATAAAATATAATTTTGCAAAAATATCTATCGATTTTAAGTTTCATTGACGCGTGATTTTTTTTTTTTTTTACCATATTAAATTTTGTCCGCCTCCGTAGTGTAATGGTCAGCACGCTCAGCTACCGTTCTGGAGGTCCCGGGTTCGATTCCCAAGGGGGGTAAAATAAATATAAGTTGTTTTTTCACTGTAATATTTATTCAACATTACCCTGGACTGGTACCTGAAGCGGAGGGCTGATCACCTTTCCTTCATGTGTAAACGATCAAGATAACACTGCGTTTATATAACGCAGTGCCCTATGTACCATTGGGGTGTGGATTAGGGTTTTATTAATATTATATTTATTATATCAAATTTAAGAAATAATAATTTGTTAAAACATAATTGTACGAGGAAAAGTAAACTTTTTTTACATCCTATTACCAAATAATTTTGTTTGGTAAAATTTAATCTCAAATGTGTTTTATGTATAAATATATTTGTGTGGAACATGAATTATGTTTAAGAATTAATAATTTTCAGAATTCACCAACCATTTAACACATAATGATCATAAATTAAATAAAAATAACGTTTTCATCCTAAAAATAATTCATACAAAAAGTTTAAACTACAAAATTTTTAAATAATAGAAATTCATTAAAATATAAATAATAATAAACCCATTATTAACAGTTTAACAATGACTAAAGCCTCCCCCCTATCGTCTATTTTCCCAATGATAATAAATCTCAATAATAATAAAATAAAAATGAAAAATGCAAGAAACATCCCCACTTTTCAGTGTCTCAAGCACAAAACTCTAAAATTAAGACTTCGCTTCATAAACGGTGTTTAAAAAGATTAGGAATGCATCGAAACAGCTGTCCATTATAAAAGTTAATAACCAGTAGTATTTACAAAGTGAAATTATAATTCAAAATATAATGCAAGTTAACGACTTTAACTTGGCTAGGTGGCCAATTTTTGCGAATCAGCGCATTAAAGCATAACTTATTTATGCCCTTAAAATATTATAGTATAACTTTCCGCATGCGTCACTTCTTGCCGAACGTCAAAAACTGGTTAAGTGGATTACTTAACTTGTATTATGAACTTATTCGATCTTACGGAAACTTAACGTATTACCAAGTTTCATAAACACCGCCCCACACTGAGCTCGCTTCCTCTAATCCAAGTTCAGGGCAAATTACCGGATTTAAATTATTTTGAAATATTACAGATTAATTGGATTGAGCTTTTGACTTGTATGGAATGGCAGTATAAAGCACATACCTTGTACAAATGGTCTTATCTGTTATAAAGTTAACTTAGATGTTAACTAACTAACTAACTAACAGGTAGGCAGAGAGAATAGAATGCCACACCACTCTGTCTTTGCAAACATTCTTCGCCTCTTCCACGTTCATGCATCTCCTCGTACATACTCGCCGATTGTTTTGACTCCTAACCTGACCGCTTTCAAGTATTTGGCATACCTGATCGGGCCAAGTTTTTCTCGGTCTTCCTCTGCTCCTTTTTCCAACTACAACTTAGATGTTTAACTTAGATGTTTCCGAATAAAAAAATTAAACTAACTAACCATCACGCCACTTACCGCAGAGGTAGGCAGAGAGAATTGAGCGCAACTCCAATATGTCTTTACAAACAATCTTGGCCTCTGCCGCTTAGAAAAAATATAAGTAAATAGACCCTAATAGTGTCTCATTTAAATTCTTAAAATAACCATTTTCTTCTTCATTTTTGTTACCATATCAATAAGAAAATAAAATCTCGATACATAACTCCTAAAAGGAGCAAAATCCAGAATGTGTGAACAAAAATTTGGACACCTTCAAAGTATTTTAAAAATATAAAAAATTTAAAAAATATATTTTGACTCCGCTGGGAATTAAACCTAGACCTGCAGCACAGTAGATAAACGTTCTTGCCACTACACAAGGTAAATGGAGTCGTATTCGATCAACCGAATATTAATAAAAATTGATAATTACATGTAATTAACTAACTAAATAACCATCACGCCGCTTCACGGTGGGGTAGGCAGAATGAATAGAATGCCAAACCACTCAGTCTTTGCAAACATTCTTCGTCTCTTCCATATTCATGAATCTCCTCATACATCATTATTCATTAAGTAAGGGGGCTTGTGCACTACCCGGAATTTTACCGTCCGGCAGTCCATTTTTGAAAAATAAAAGCGACAACGACAGTTTAGCGTGATCAAATTTACGCGCAACGTGTTCACGCACCGATCAAAAGCACCGATCCGAAGAAAGATGGACAAAAGCACAAGCCAATTCAAGCCAATCATCGTTTTATCACGCTAACTGAAGCGACGGACGGTAAAATTCCGTGTAGTGCACATACGCCCTAACAATTCAGTAAAATATTGGACATATCCTCTTTTATCGGATAGCCGGATTCGTGATAACGCATGACGAAGTTCCTAATACCAAATACTAGTTCAAACTTCAAGTAATGTACACACCCGCTGGAAAAACCCAAATATCACGTTCCTATGTAAATTGTATTCGGGACGTGTCTGACGTCACATTACTGTAGCCTATGATATCTATGTAAGTACAGAAATCCAAATAATTTTATAGCTTTTTATTAATCACTATGGAATGTATATTTTCCACATTCCGAGCACAATGAAGCTTGTACCTATATGCGTTACTGATTTTATATAACTAACTAACTTACTGTAATAAAAATTAAACACTTGAATAATCCACTTAATTGAGTTTTATATTTATTTACGACTAGTTTCGAAAACGACAGTTGTTTTCATCTTCTGGTACAAATTAAAACTAACGAATAAAAATATATTTAGGTGTATATATAGGTTAATAAATACAGGTAGGGGGTTAAGGAACAACATTTTTTGTAAAAGGAAACATTGATAATAATGGTGACGTATTTTACAAAAAATGTTGTTCTTCCCTACCTATATTTATTAACCTATATATACACCTAAATATATTTTTATTCGTTAGTTTTAATTTGTACCAGAAGATGAAAACAATTGTCGTTTTCGAAACGGGTCGTAAATAAAAATAAAACTCAATTATGTGGATTATTCAAGTGTTTAATTTTTATTAAAATAATCATGTCATTCAACAAAGTTAATGCCGAATCAATAAATAATATAACTAACTTACCATCTAGCCGCTTCCTTGCAAGGTAGAGAGAATAGAATGCCAAACTACTCTGTCTTTTATGTATTCATTTTTTAAATCAAACACAGATTTTTTGAGTCAACCAATTTGTATTTTATTTAAAAAAAAAAACAATAAAAATTAGTATTATGACCATTGTTTCGCCTAGTTATGGCATTTTCAAACGAGTGTGAAGATTAAGTGGACTGACGGTCCTTATATAGCTTTACAATTCTAGGTACCCGAGTGATAGTTTTAACATGTGCAGTAATAATTTATGGGAGACAACAATAGTAATGGGGGATGTAGGTGCGTACACTAATATTTATTTTCTGGGAAAGGAAGAATCTATTGACATGGCAATTTGTGAGAGAATTAATGTTTTTGAACTGAATAAAATTATTGGTAATATTATTTTTTAAGAATTTATAAATATTGGTAAAACTGTATTTAAAATTATTACTTTTTTAATAACGCATCATGCGAGCGTTTACACAGATTAAATAATATTTATGTATTTAAAAAAAAATAAAATACAACTTAATAGACTCAAAAAAATCAGTGAATGGTTAAAAAAAATAATTCATAAATTAAAATGGCGTTCTACAAATTAAATGCCAAATCAATAAATACTCTGTGTTTGCAAACATTCTTCGCCTTTTTCGCATTCATGCATGTCATTAAACATATCAACCTATTATTTCAACTCCTGACCTGACCGCTTTCAAGAATTTGACAAACCTGATCAATTAAAGTTTTTCTTGGTTTTCCTTTGCTCCTTTTTCAATTGTGCACATTTGCCTCATATTTTTTATCGTTATTTCCTCACTCATTTTTTCCATACGTCTAAACCATCTTAATACACTGCATTGAGTCAACTTTCATCCTTCTGTTCCAGCTTTATGCTTCACTTCCATACATTAGGATTGGAACCAGGACCCCTTTGTGTGCTGATTGATATCATATAAATCATTTTATTAATAAGTATACCATTACTGTTTTTTTATTATCTAAATTAAGCCCTCTAATTGAATTGCGCCTTTAATTTACCTCAAAAGATTCTGGAGAAACCCAGATTTGAAAACAAATTTAGACACACTCAAAATGTTGTGACATTTCGCTCACTCCTTTCAAGAACGTCATAAATAAAAAATCGTCGATTTTCAGTTGTGCATGTCTTCGGAATGGCCAGAAAATGTACTATATCCCAGCAAAAGAGGCATATTTTTAACTTGATATTTACCCGCTACAGGGTAGAAAGTGTTGTTTTTGCATTTTGGAGAAAAGGTATTGTTTAATTATTATTTTTTATGTAAACTAGTTATGTTTCAAATGGAGAAAAAACCTTCCTGTTTAACCTAAAAAGATCTGTTGCACAGTTAAAAGTTCAATAAGTTGCTTGATATTTATTTTTAATAATTTGTGATATATTTTTAAACATTAAAAACGTTCTCCTGAAAAATCAATTTTTTTGATTTATGACGTTCTTGAAAGGAGTGAGCGATTTGCTTGTATTTTATTGTGTAGGCTTATTCCTTGTTCGATTTTTGCCCTGATGGCAAAACATTTTCATTTGCCTGAAATTTTCAATGAAAGTTTTTTGTTGTTGTTTTCATCATATATATTGCTTCTTTCGTCGCATCTATTAATATTTCTCTTTAAAATGTCACCATTTTATTTTTTATTTTTTAGATACTGAAATAAAACGAATAACTCACTGTTTTTTTAAGATTATTGTTACAGTTCTAACAAATCCTTATCGTAAATCTGTTTTCGTACACCGCGATTCAATTGAATTCAATGAAATGGGGGTAAATAGTCAAATAAACTACCCGAATCAATATATACAAGTTGATTCGATTCAACAACATCGATGTACTTTCGCCGGCCTACCAAGCGATCGCAGAATAATCTAACTAAAGCAGTGGTTCCGCAAACTTTTTCTGTTCCAGGTACACCTGCCAAATCAAGAAATTTAACAGGTACACCAAAGAAAAAAACAAAGATTATTTAAAATTAATTTATGATTAACATTAATAAAATCTAAGTTAAAATTAAATCTAATAACTTTTAAGAAACGTCTGAGACATTACTATTTATCATTAGAATCCTAACTGTCCATCAATCCTCCTCCCTTAGTTTTTCCCTCTACCTCCTTCCTTAAACTACCTTTTTCCTTTGCCCTCCTTATTATCATCTTTTGTAATGTATGTTTTTTATATGTTAATTTGTAATTTATGTTTTCTTTTTATATTAAAGTACTATCTACCCTCTGATTGCAAACGGCAATATATAGTATTAAACGCTTTGATCAATATCACTAGTCTGCTTCTGGTTGGTTGGAAGATATTGCTTTTTAGCAATAAGCCCGCCAATATACTTATTTATTGTCTGTACATGAAGTTTAAATAAATAAATAAAATCTGAAAACGTATTTCACATATGATGTTTAATGCAAATTGTGAGCGTTTTGAACTGAGCACAGCCAAAAAATCGAAGCAATTGTTGATTGATCGTCCTCTCCTTTTTCTTATTTAATAGTAGTCAGAATCGAATATCCCAATTCACGCTCTTCGCGCAACAAAGCGCCTCGGTAGCGTAGTTTTCAGCTTTTTCTAGGTGTTTTATCTTCATAAAACTGATTTTTTTCTAACTAATCACCACGGTACACCAGTGTGCCGCGGCACACACTTTGCGGAACACTGAACTAAAGTGCTCTCATTAACCTTCCCTTTGAAGTTTACGACTAGAGATGGAGCTACTCGGTCCTTACAAATGTTCAGTTTCATTATGTCATTATTCAAATAGCCCGAATCCTAGCGTTAACGTTAACGATCAGTTTGAAAATTGTTGATTGAAAAAACTTTTGTTTACATCGACTACGGGTTTGCATCAAAGGACTTCACTTCTAAACGAATAACGGTGAATTTAGTTTGGTAATTTTAAGTTAAACTTGTTTACACTTGGTATTTGAGCATCAAAATGTATCCATTCAAGTATTTTCTCAATATAATTGATAAATCATACTTCTATTCTGGTTTCACGTCTGACGACCGTCGATGTATAAAAACTTAGTCAAATAAACCAAAGCTTCGTGGAAAAACAAAAACTAAGATGCACTACCCTGTCTGGCAACGAGGGTAATTCTTCTCTCGGTGATGCAGAGACTGACAATGTGTCAAGACCAGCTTGCAAGATTCAGGATCCAGGGGTAAGCAAAGAGAAGCAAAGGAAACATGTTTGTCCAAGGAAAGAGTCCGAAAAGTTAAGAGAAAGGACCTACCACCTGAGGGCGAGGAGCTGATCCTAACAGTTTACAAAGACAATTAGTTGGGATGGAGCCAGAAAGAAGAAGAAACTACTTCTACCTCAATGGTGCATAAGAAACTGTATCGGATAGATGTGGCGTCAAATTGTTCAACAAGTATATTATGAAAATTTTTATTTTATTTTTTATTTTAAAAATTTCAAAGTTAATTTGCAGGATACATATGATAAATGAAACAAAAAAATAAATGCTTTGTCATCCCTGTTGTATTTTCTAGTATTCTGTGTGATACTTTACTTTCATAACATTTGTGGATGAGAAGTTTTAAATATAAAAATAAAACAATTGTTTTTGACCATTTTTGAGTCCATTTATGTAAACACGATTTGTTTCAAGAACAACAGATGGTAACTTATATGGTATTTTGTATATTCATCTGTTCATGAGATTATCTGTGGTTCTCGATTTAAGTTGTGTTTACTATAATAAACTCAGAAGTGGTCTTTTTTTACATTTTTTAGTACGATGACTAGTCTGTAAATGTATGAATTTCTTAAAGAAATCCAAATTCATATAAATAGGTAATTCCACACTCTGGATTTTTTTTTGTTTTTATTTTTTATTGTCTTATAAGTACTTATTTTCTTTAATTCTTAAAAGTTTTTGTTCCTCTTTTATTGTTCTTCCACCATTTTGTCTGAATGTAAAATTATTATAATTATGTTCCTGCCGCCGTAAATATTGTATCCAATTACATATTATATTTATGAAAAATCCTTCTCTTTCTTTGTTTTTCCCTAATTTTATTGATTTGAAATTATTAGTATTCATTAATTTATGTATTATTTATTATCTTTATACCATCGTATACATTGTATCAAATTATATTTTATATTTAAAAAAATGCCACTATTGCCTTTTTGGGATTGTTAAAATATTTTAAGTACATACAAATTAATTTATAAATTAAACGTCGATTGAAAATAGTAAATAAATGCAAAATATTGCTAGTTCAATTTTTACTTGTTTAATAGAAAAAATACATTTAACTAACTTGTTTAGAAAAATGTCCGCCTCCGTAGTGTAATGGTCAGCACGCTCGGCTACCGTTCTGGTGGTCCCGAGTTCAATTCCCAAGGGGGGTAAAATAAATATAAGTGATTTATTCACTGTAATATTTATTCAATATTACCATGGACTGGTACCTGAAGCGGGGGGCTGATCAACTTTCCTTCATGTGTAAACAGTCAAGATAACACTGCGTTTATATGACAGTGCCCTATGCACCATTCGGGTGTGGATAAGGGTTTCAAAAGTCAAGTTTAGAAAAATAATGTATTTCCAAAATTTAACACTGTCGTCTATTGCACGATATTTTCCAACACCGCAAGAGGAGAGTTTACACATGCGGTTTGTAAACAATGCACCCTAATTCGGGCTATGCATTTAACAATTTAATTTCGTCAGCGCTGGGATTTTGTTTGAAACTCGGCGCTGTAAAATTAATTTAAAATGAATTAAGTGGTGCGCCGTGTACACAATGCGAGCATAATCAAGTAAACCCATATTGTTACCGAGGCTTTGTACGGTATCGAAATGATCACATTATAGGAGTTTTGCGACTCGAATGGCACAATGCGGTAGTAATTGAATATTTTTTATCGAAAAGATAGTCAAATATGAGTTTGTCATCGTGTATTTTCCTTCTAACGATTTGGCCAACTGTGCGGGATTTTTGTAGGGAAAAAGAGTGTACACAGATTGTGATCATTATTGTTAGCATTGATATACAATGGAAAACCTCTTTTTACTGCAAAATTTCTTACAATAAAGAAGGTCCCTATAAGCATCACCGAAACGTCGATAGTAGGATATAATATTAAACGATTTAACCCATATATATTTTGTCTGAAAAAAAATCATCTCCATTTGCAAGAGTAAAGAATTTTCTTTTTACACTTTTATCCTCAAATGTGTTTTTCAATCAATTTGCTTAAAATTCTTTCTTCACTCATTCGATTCACATGCCCCAACCATCTTACCTCAGCTTTGCATTATATTTCTATTTTGCCGAAAATTTATCTAAGGATTCGCATTTCAACCGCATTCAGTCCGCTTTGATTCCTCTTTTTGCCATGCATTTTTACTTTGTATCACCATTTGAACAAATACACACATATATATATATATATATATATATATATATATATATATATATATATATATATATATATATATATATATATATATATATATATATATATATATATATATATATATATATATATATATATATATATATATATATATATATATATATATATATATATATATATATATATATATATATATATATATATATATATATATATATATATATATATATATATATATATATATATATATATATATATATATATATATATATATATATACAGTATCTACTCAATGAATTAGGGCCACGCAGAATTTCGCGCAATTTCTCAATTCAAACAGGAATAACTCAGAGAAAACCTTGAATAAAACAACATTGAATTTTATTTACACATGAACACTTTATTACGCTTAAATTATGCATATATTTTCATATAAATATAGTTAGTATTTAGTATTTCCACCTTTGGCAGAAATAACTGCCTCAATTCTTTTTGGCATACTTAAAATGCACTGTTTTATCATGTTTTTTATTTCTTCGTCTTCTGACCAATTTTTTTGAATATTTATATATATATATATATATATATATATATATATATATATATATATATATATATATATATATATATATATATATATATATATATATATATATATATATATATATATATTTATATATATATATATATATGTATATATATATATATATATATATATATATATATATATATATATATATATATATATATATATATATATATATATATATATATATATATATATATATATATATATATATATATATATATATATATATATATATATATATACATATATATATATATATATATATATATATATATATATATATATATATATATATATATATATATATATACATATATATATATATATATATATATATATATATGTAATAAAATAACTAGGTACCTACCTATACATTTTATTAAGTACTTACAAAAAGTACCTACATAAAACAGTTCTACCACCAGATGCCGCATGCGTCGCTCAGAATAAAACAAAAGACTTCCGATAATATTGTTAACTGTCAGAATCAGATAGATAGATAGATAGATAGATATAAAGTTATTATAAAGATAAATTAAGAATAAACTTTAATTACAAAGCAACACATTGTTTATTTTATTATTATACACCCACTTTACATATTATTTACACGCAATTTACAAAAGAAAAATATTACCACGTTATAAAACGACAATTTTGTTAATTGGAAATGGATTATGAAACATTAGATGTATTAAAACAATTACTACAATATGTTCGGAGTGAGAGAGAAAAATTAGAAGATGATCAAAGAAAACGATTAGAAGATAAACAAAGAAGACGTGGAAATCTAAGAACTAGTGATAAAATTAAAGATAAAAGTCCATGTAAGATTTGTGAAAATTTAAATAAGGGAACTCGATATCACTCTGAAGCAACGTGCTGGTTTAAAACAAAGCAGGATGATAAGATTAATAATAAAAATGAAGATTTACAAATTACACAGAAACAGTGCTTGAAGAATGAAAATAAAAATAATGTGGAAAAAATTTCTACAAAATATAAAATAAAATATACTCCAGAAAAGAAGAATTTCGAAGCAGATTGTATGAGCAGGAATCCAGTATTAGAATCGAAGGAAAATGCAAATGAACAATTAAAAGTTGTAAATTTGGTTAAATTAGAAGATATTTTAAAAGATCAGAATAAAAATGAAGACATACAAATAACACAGAAACAGTGCTTGAAAAATGAAAATAAAAATAAAGTAGGAAAAACTTCTACGAAAGATAAAATAAAATATACTCCAGGAAAGAAGAATTTAGAAGTAGATTGTCTAAGCAGGAATCCAGTATTAAAATCGAATGAAAATGCAGATGAACAATTAAAAGCTGTAAATTTGGTTAAATTAGAAGATAATTTAAAAGATCAGAATAAAAATAAAGACATACAAATAACACAGAAACAGTGCTTGAAAAATGAAAATAAAAATAAAGTAGAAAAAACTTATACGAAAGATAAAATAAAATATACAGGAAAGAAGAATTTAGAAGTAGATTGTCTAAGCAGGAATCCAGTTTTAGAATCGAATGAAAATGCAGATGAACAATTAAAAGTTGTACATTTGGTTATATTAGAAGATACTTTAAGAGATCTGAATAAAAATGAAGGAATTCAAAAGAAAAAAACAAATGGATTAAAAAAAAAACTGTGTCTACTTTAAAAGGGTCAAGAAAAAAAATACAAAAAAAAGAGAGAAAGAAAAAAGAACGGAAAAAAAAGAAAGAAAAAAAAACAAGAAAGAAAAAAAAAAGAAAAAAAGAAGGAAAAAAAAGAAAGAAAGAAAAAAAAAAAAAAAACTTTATCATATCACTAAACTTATACCAGTCCCTTCACTACAAGAAGATGATCCGGAGGACGAGTGAAAATTTTACTGTGAATTTTTATCCCCAAGGGGGGAGATGTAATAAAATAACTAGGTACCTACCTATACATTTTATTAAGTACTTACAAAAAGTACCTACATAAAACAGTTCTACCACCAGATGCCGCATGCGTCGCTCAGAATAAAACAAAAGACTTCCGATAATATTGTTAACTGTCAGAATCAGATAGATAGATAGATAGATAGATATAAAGTTATTATAAAGATAAATTAAGAATAAACTTTAATTACAAAGCAACACATTGTTTATTTTATTATTATACACCCACTTTACATATTATTTACACGCAATTTACAAAAGAAAAATATTACCACGTTATATATATATATATATATATATATATATATATATATATATATATATATATATATATATATATATATATATATATATATATATAATATATATATATATATATACATATATATATATATATATATATATATATATATATATATATATATATATATATATATATATATATATATATATATATATATATATATATATATATATATATATATATATATATATATATATATATATATATATATATTATATACATATATATATATTATATATATATATATATATATATATATATATATATATATATATATATATATATATATATATATAAATATATATATATATATATATATATATATATATATATATATATATATATATATATATATATATATATATATATATATATATATATATATATATATATATATATATATATTTATATTTATATATATTTATAAATATATATATAAATATATATATATATATATATATATATATATATATATATATATATATATATATATATATATATATATATATATATATATATATATATATATATATATATATATATATATATATATATATATATATATATATATAATATATATAAATATATTAGAATGTACATATAAATAAATAAGAATAAATTGGCTTATATGATATTAAATTAATGTCTATTAAATATTTATAAACACACATTTCATAAGGTTGGAGGCACGTAGTAATCGAATAAGGATCCATCGATGTATCGTGAATCAAGCCAAATTTTTCCAGATTTTTATGTATCTTTAATTTATTGCCCGATATAAAACATAAACGTGGCCCCAAAAATAAAATCACGCGGCGAAAATATCAGGAAATAGGTCAGACTTGTTTTAATGACCATTCCGATCTCGTCACGTACCTAGTGGTACGTTAATATTAAAGTCAGCTAAACAATTTTCAGCGGGTTTAAAAGCTCTGCGATTAAGATAAAAAAGGTGGAAAAAAAATAATCTCCTTAACACGCACTGGGAGATTTATACGAGATATTTTTTCAACGAGGGCTTGTAGTTTAAACGCTTGAACATGTATAAAAACCACGAATATAAAGAAACAAAGTTAATAGAATAAAATACAGCAATTTTGCGGTTAGAATTTTCTGAGACAAAAACTTTAATATTTTTTTAAATCGCATCAAAAATTAAGAAAATGGATGTCAGGGCATTTACAGGTCTTACGACCTATTATAACTTGGTTAAGTGATCACTTTACACATGTGTAAAATTTATCATTCTACCCAGGGTTGATAACCACACTACTAAATTTTTTGGAAGTCATAGATATTTGATCCATCTCATGACGTTCCAGAATATAAAATAATCCGGGTTTGGATCTTTAATACAAATAAAGGGTCTCTACTTAATAAAAACTTTCTAAATCCAATCAAAGATGGCTGTAGTAAACTCAATCACGGAACGTCATGAGATGGATCATATGTTAATGACTTCCAAAAAATTTAGTAAAAAATTGTGGTTGTCAATCATGGTGATTAGAATGGTGATTATTTCGGGTATGTAAAATGATCACTTAACCACCCTATGACATGTCGTAGGCCCAGTTAATGCCCATACTTCCATATTCTTCTTCATCTATGTTGAGATGTCAAAAAATGTAAAATAACTGCTTAGTGGAGAAATTCAGATTTGTGAAGTATTTGGACACACTCGAAATGTTGTGAACAAAAAACATTTATTTATACTTAATAGTAAGTTGTTATTTATAACTTCGTGGTGTGTTTTTTGAATAAAGAAGTTATTTCCTTAAAAGCGAACAACTTTTTTTTTCGATAAACAGGAATATGCTTTTCGTCTTAAATTCGACGTCTTTGTATTTTTGTCAAAAGACAAATTCCTGTGTTATTACTTGCTTACAGTATAGTGGTTATTTATGTCGTGGTATACATCTCAAATATTTGGAATGACAGGCGTGAGTATATTTTTGTAAGTATTGACTGAGCCATGAAAAAATGAGGTCGTTTTTCCTTTGATCGACTTCCTACGTGACAACAACAGAATTTGCAACGTATTACGAATCTATTTTTATAACTTTTGAAGATATCTTCAATTTAATGATTTTTTATCACCTGGCACGATGAGGTGCAAATATATGGTATGGTCGATGGTATTTTAAATAGAAAATACAAGATTATCGTACATAATGAATTCCTAGAAGAAGTGCAATTTTTTTTAATATTTAGGAAGCATATTATTTTTTGACATCTCATCAAAGATAAAGAAGAACATGGAAGTCTGGGCATTTACGCGGCTGAAGACCGTCATAGGCTAATTTAAATGATCACTTTACACACGTGCAACATTCACCAATTCTACCCATTATTGACAACCACAATACTCAAATTCTTGGAAGTTCTATATACGAGTATATGAACCAATTTTGAAAAACATTATTCTTGAATCACTAGAACTTCACTAGAGACATCTATTGGTGAGATGAAAAGAAGAAAAGCATGTTATCAAGAGATGGATAAGTGGATAAGGATATCGAGAGAGGGGTGAATGCAGGAATATACTAAAAAGTGCTTTTAATAATGTGATTGCAAATAAAAACATGTCCATTGAAGCTTAACTGGCGGTTCACAACGGAGCGCTGGTATCGACACTGATGTAGGTGAAACATGGAATTAGCAAAAGAAGGATGAAAGTAGAATGAATGCCGTTGAAATGCGTTGTTGCTTTAGACAAATGTGTTGAAAATCGTTGGATAACAGAATTAAAAATGAAGACATAAGAAAGGAATGTAAGGCTAAACTAGAGATAGTTGAAAACATTAAGAAAAGTTCTTTAGGGTGGTATGGACATGTCGAGGGAATGGATAGCGAGAGAATGACCATAAATGTATATTTGGTATATGTGAACGGGATAACAGAACAAGGACAGCCAAAAATGACCTGATCAATCAGGAACTAAAATTTAGTTATGTCAAAAGTCAACGTAATCGGAGGGTGTTTGTGACTAAATGTATGGACGTGAAGGAAGCTAAGAGTGTATGTCAGGACAGAAAAGTATGGCGTTCAATTTTCTCTGCCTACCCTTGAGGAAAAACGGCGTAATGGTAGTAGAATTAGTATTTAATATTAAGTGTCTGTAATAACATGATGATAAAATATAAAATATTATAAAAATAAATCAGTATTACAGGACCACTTCTTGAGTTTATCAATGTAAGGACAGAGTAGTGTGGCGTTCCATCTTCTCTACCTATCCCTGCAGAATTGGTGTGATGGTAGTAGCAGTAGTAGTAGTAGCTAAATCACCTGGCAACCAATAAAGCTCGCATTAGCGTGGATGGCCTGCCAAATTGCCCCGCGAACACGAAGGTTTTTTATAACCGAATGAGTAAGCTGATATCGAATAAAACGATAATGATTGAGGGACCGCCAGAGTCGTTGGGTTGAATGGAAAATGGATTCATAAAAAGGCATAAAGGGCTCAATCCTCCTTTGTTCATTTCCATTCTCATCCCTTCCTACCAGTCCACATTGTCATTTTTGTATGGACATAAATAAAACCCCGTCGTAAATATTGACCTCGAAATATTTTTAACACTTTCCCTTTAGATGCCCACAAACAAGAAAGGCGGTGTTCAGAAAACGATTAAAAATGACAATGACGTGAAGTTGCGTCTGGCGAAATACGTTTAAAAATACATACACCATTCCACATTTTTAGTGAAATGATATTGTTAAGATTTGAAAAACAGGTTTAATTAAATTCAGCCGACAACTATATATAAACTTTTTTCTCGGCTTGATTCAACGATTTTAAAATGAAATAAAAGTGATTTTTTACTCTAATATTTATTGAATATTACTCTGGCTAATATTGTCTGCCTCCGTAGTGTAATGGTCAGCACGGTCGGCTACCGTTCTGTAGGTCCCGGGTTCGATTCCCAGGGGGGTTCAAATAAATATAAGTGATTTTTTCACTATAATATTTATTCAATATTGCCCTGGACTGGTACCTGAAGCGGAAGGCTGATCACCTTTCCTTCATGTGTAAACGATCAAGATAACACTGCGTTATCTACTACTCTATGCACCATTTGGGTGCGGATAAGGGTTTTTATTTTATATTATTATTATACTCTGGACTGGTACCTGAAGCAGAGGGCTGATCCTTTTTCCTTCATATGTAAATGATCAAAACAATACTGCGTTATATGATGCAGTGCCCTATGCATCAACCGGTGCGGATAATGGTTTGAAGAGGAAGAAGTTTTTTTTTTAATGGCAGTCTTATTCATGTGAAAACTAGACGTATTTATAAGCAAACACGTATCGCTCACTCCTTTCAAGAAAGTCATAAATCAAAAAACTTGATTTTTCAGGAGAACGTTTTTAATGTTTAAAAATATAATACAATGTATTAAAAATAAATATCAAGCCACTTTTTGAGCTTTTTACCGTGCAACATATCTTTTCAGGTAAAACCTGAATGTTTTTTCTCCATTTGAAAAATTATTTTATTACATTAAAAAAAATAATTTATAAACACCTTTTCTTCAAAATTCAAAAACAACACTTTCTGCCCTGTAGCGGGTAAATATTAAGTTAAAAATACGCCGCTTTTGCTGGGATATAGTACGTTTTCTGGGCATTTCGAAAACATGCACAACTGAAAATTGACGATTTTTTATTTATGACGTTCTTGAAAGGAGTGAGCGATATGCGTATATTCAAGAGATTTAAAAAAAATCAATTTACAGGCAATGTTTACTGATTAGGCGGAGAGACTATTTTTCGCCACAGGTCAAAGTTTGAATCCGTCCGGGGTCGTACGTGGTCCGACCCACGAAACCCTGAGCCGATGATTGCCGATCGGAAACTGGTCGGCTCGGTAAAAATAGACCGAACACCAGGGCAGCAGCTGAACCGTGAAGGTAAATGTGACCCTTTTGATGTCCGGGTGAGCACGATACATTGGACAAGGGATGGAACGACCGCTGGCATTGCTGGCAGAGGACGTGAACGTATTTCTAGGCCACCCCTTACACTTTATGCATAATGATATTCAATCAATCAAAATGAATTTTAAAAAAAGGAAAATCTTGATCGAATTGAATTGATTATTCATTATAGATCTCACGCAAGAGTCTACAATGAAAAATAAGTAAGACTGGGATAAGAATAATATGCGAGAAATAATAAAGGTAACCCGGGAGAAAATCTAATTTAACATACTCAATCTAGAAAGGATTGTGTAAGACTCGTTTTGTGTTTATTACAGCCGGTATAGTCAATATTTTCAGTCATTATTTTTATATTATTTTTTAACATCTCATCAAAGATGAAGAAAAATATGGAAGTCTGGGCATTTACGGGGCTGACGACCGTCATAGGCTGGTTTAGGTGATCACTTTACACACGTGTAACATTCACCAATTCTACCCATTATTGACAACCACACTACTCAAATTCTTGGAAGTTCTATATGTATGAACCAATTTTAGAAACCTTGTTCTTGAATCACTAGAACTTCACTAGAGACATCTATTGGTGAGATGTAAAGAAGCTTTTTACTAAGCAGAAACTCTTATATTAGTATGTGAGGTCCGAATCCCGGATTATAATCACACACATGAGAAACGCCAGAAAATACCATTTTCATTTTTATTATTAAGCTTATAATTTGACCAGATAATTTATTTACAACATTTTGAGTGTGTCCAAATACTTGTTCACAAAATCTGGATTACCTCCAATTACAGGAGTCATTATTTTTAGTTGCAAAATTCGCCTTCGTTAAAACGTTGTTTTCATATTTAACGATCTGATAAATTGTGACAATTTTACTTCTACTTAAATGTTTGTTTATCATTTGTGTGACCAAAACGATACAAGTTCAGGATCTTTTCTACTTTTTCGTCACTTGAAATCACCCATCTTTCAAACAAGCTTATCATTAGCGTTATTTGGTTTAAAATTTGTAAAGCCGATTTGCATTTGTTTTTTTTTCATTTTGATTTTAAAGGTTCAAAGTTGTCAACAAAATTTCAATCTTAGTTCGGAATGTTTACATTTTGTTGTGATTTTATTACTGTGAAAAATTACAGTGGGGTATAAAGAAGTAATCGTGGTACTGAACGAAAGCTTTGTTAAGAAAATTTAAGTAATGGCAACAGCAAATTACTCGAACGAAAAAAATACCAAGAATCTCGTTACATTACATGTTCGGCCATTTTATTAACAACACGTCTTTAATATAAATTCACATGTATTCTCGACATTGGCGTTATACCACATGGGATAAGATAGTTTTATTATTATTGAATTTGATCTACGCATGTATATTTATTTATTTTATCTTCAAAGAAAATAAAAATGGGTTTCATGATTTTTGTTGTAATTGCGTTTTAATGTATAAAATACATTCCCTTAATAAAACAATAAAATCAATAAGCTAAGTTTTCCTGAGTTTTCCTCTGCTTCTGTTACCAAACACACTCCTCATTTTTTTACTCTCCTTCCTTCACTTAATTGATTATGAATTAATATTTTCTTCCTTATATCACCATTCGAACATCTATCATACAAGGTTTTGCTCCACATTCGACTGCATTCAGTATATATTCATCCTTCTTTTCCCAACTTCTTGCTTCATTTCCATACATTACGGTTTGAAACAGAACTCCATCGTTTACTGCCAGTTTATAGCTAATTATGCATATATAAATGTATAAAAATAAATAAAATCGTTACCTGTCTCTTATATAAATAAATGTCTGATTGCTAACATTTCACTTGATATTGAAAAAATGGCATCTTATTTTAGTATTCAAATTTTCTCATTAGACCCGAGAATAAAAAAACGGTATGTACTGGTGCCTACCCTCTCGACTTCGTTCTCATAACTTAGAAAATCATTTTTTCATTCTACTCACTGTCCTCATAAATCCAATTCTTCCCCAGCTGTCTGACTTGAATGTTCTAATTTAAAAATTATGAGCTTTTTAAAGAATTTGTTTTAAGAGATCTTCTCTTTGCTTAGGCGGGGGTGGATATATATCCCGAGTACAGTAAAACCTGCATATAACGGACCTCTATTTAACAAACTTGAGATGTAACGGACAAAAAATCCAGTTAAGTGTAAGAAAATTGAAAGTGTCCTGTTAATCTTATGCATAGTTAAATTTATGTGTCGCCACATGTAAACAATTTTTAGCGGCTATGATAAGCATGTCATACGTCTAGCACTTGAATGTGAGATATAATGCTGTCTCGTTTGTTGATTGTATCTAGCCGAAGCAATAACAACGCTGCCAAAAATGAAATTATCAGTGGTAAGATCACATCTCCACGATCTAATAACATTTATTCGCCATTCGTCAGATAACGAAGTTCAACTATATTTTACGCATTTTCGTTATATTAGGGAGTTGATGAAAAAAACATTTTGAAACCTTCAAAAGTGCACACAAAACTTGAAAAAAACTTTTAAAAACTTCAAAGCAGTATTACCGAAAACAAGCCCGTCGATGTCAAACAGCAACGTCACTTCACAACGAGTGTTCGAAGACAATAAATATAATTTTCTTTGCGTTTTATTATTGTTTATTTATATTTAAATACAGAGTTCATATTTTCAAATTAATGTTTTTTTACATATTTTAAACCTATTTTAATATAACGGACTTTTGGTTTTAACGGATACTCCCTACCCCCAATTAGACCGTTATAGCGAGGTTTTACAGTACTTGTAAAATTCTCTGGAGAAGGCTCACTGTTTCATCAACAAACTACGCCATAAATTGTGTTCATTGATGGTGAAATATTCATGTTAATGCAATTTAAAATACTTTTAGGAGGCGTCTATTTTCGACATTCTTCTCTATTGTTTTTGTATATATGTAAATAATTCTCATTCAAAGAACAGGGAATTCGTGACTTACAAACAAATAACAAGAAAATAAAACGCGGTTCAAGAAAACACTTCTTTATTCATTCATTCTTCCTCCATGTTTTTATTTATTTATTTTTTAAATTCTTCACTCTATTTTTGTCTTTCAAAATATTGCAAGTCAAAACTAATCAAAAATCACTTAATTTATAACTAATAACAAAATAAACCCAACATTTTGTTTTTAAATTGAAGGACGGCTTACTCGAGACCCGCCAAAAAACATGGTTTTAATTTTTTTATGAAACTCATGATTTGACCACTTATTTTATTATATCGCTCACTCCTTTCAAGAACGTCATAAACCAAAAAACGACAATTTTCAGTTGTGCATGTTTTTAGAATGCCCAGAAAATGTACTATATCCCCGCAAAAGCAGCATATTTTGAACTTAATATTTACCAGCTATAGGGCAGAACGTGTTGTTTTTTCGTTTTGAAGAAAGGGTATTGTTTTATTATTTTTTTAAATATACTAAATATTTTTCAAATGGAGAAAAACCTTCAGGTTTTACCTAAAAATATATGTTGCACGGTAAAAAGTTCAATAAGTGGCTTGATATTTATTTTTAATACATTGTATTATATAAACGTTTTAATGAAAAATCAAGTTTTTATTTTATTTATGACGTTCTTGAAAGCAGTGAGCGATATATTAAGTATGTGAATATAATCTCGGATTCGGATTTTGCATACAAATAAAACAGAGTATCTGCTTAATAAAAACTTTCCTTGTTCCATCATAGATGGCTGTTGTGAGCTCATATAAGCTGGGTCACGAGATTGATCTATATATTTATGAGTTCCAAAAATTTTTGTGGTGTGGTTGATAATCATGGGTTAGAATTGGCGAATTTAGCATGATTGGTCGTGGGCCCTGTAAATGTCCAGACATCCATATTCTTCTTTATCTATGTTGAGATGTAAAAAATGCTGTCGTCATCGATTGCTCCACTCATTTCCATAGTGATAACTCTTTTACTAATTATACTATTGAACATTAGTTTTGGCACTAACGCACATATTAGATACATATCACCTTCGATGTGATGTGTGTATTCTGATTGATTTATTGGCCAATCGATGAGATGACTGGTTTCCAGTCACAGGTGGCTGTTTCCAATAGCTTTGGCATTGATGGATGCATTTCTTGGTCAATTTTGTAACAAAAAAGAAAATACGTAATTTGATACCTTAGATGAAAAATATATAATAAAATTATTTTTATTCCGGATTGACCAAGACGGTGGGCGTAATATAATCATTTACAAAAATAATTTTATAAATAAAAAAAAAAAATAATAATAATCATGGTTTTAATTTTTTATGAAACTCATGATTTGACCACACGGGTTGTGGTCCCGTAGTTAGTGTCGCGGACTCTTAAGTCAGAATTTCTCGGTTTGAACCCACTCTACCACGATTTGATACCTATTTCTAATAATGAACCGCTCAGGCTCACAATAATAGTATGAAATTGAAATATTTGTGTGAATAATAAAAACACAACTATTTCTCTTTTTCATTAAAAAATATGGAATTACAGAAATAATGAAAGCAAACTGAAAGCCACCCAAATACGATCTCTTGGAAGAGTGTGTGCCGAAACTATGTTTTAAAGGTGTTCAAATGGTGAAATAAGGAAAAAAAATAGAACTGAGATGAGCATTATCGATATGTATGCAACTATTTTTTTAAATGAGTGTTGAGATGATTTGAACACGTGCAACAAACTAGTGGAAATGAACGGTAAACAAATTTATGTGGTGAATGTAGGTGGACATAGGAGTGGAGAAAGATGAAGGAAAAGTTGGCCAGATCGAGAATTTCAAACATGTACCTGAAAGTAGTCAGGTCAAAAGACGGAATGACCGGCGGCTATGTATGATGGATTGTAGAAGAGGCGAAATATGTTTGCGGATACAGAGTATTCTCACTCTCTACTCCTGAGGAGAAAAATCATGATGAAAGTTAGTTTTAAAAAAAAAAACAAAAAGTTATTTAATATAGTTACGAGGTTTTTTTTAAATAATTTTATCCATTTGCTAGACATTTTTACTTTTGACAATCTTAAAATTAGTTTTGTTGTTCTTTTCAATTAAAAGACAAAGCTCTTGTGCTTGGAGAGGGACGTACACTCAATGTTTATTGTTTATGCATGTGAGTGAAATAATTTAATTGTATTTTGTATGTGCGTATATTTTTTCGATTTACATGTATGTATGGCATCTAATTTATTTTTAGAATTTCAATAACTTCAATTTTCTTATATCAGTAGGAAATTAAATATTTGCTTCCCAAATATTTAAAGTTCAGTTTGAATTGTTTAGTATTGTAAAGTCATTTTGGTATATCGAAGATGAATATTTCAATATTCAAGTATTTTTCATCCTCAAATAGTTGAGGAGTTGAATTTTTTTAAATGGTTAGTTATTTAAAAAAATTTGCTTCCTTTTTTCCAAGTAACTAGACTGAGCCAACAACAGTAATGCGTGGCCGGGTACAGCAAGTTAAAAATAAATCCAAACAAAAAAAGTAACTCGAGATAAGAAAACATAGCTGTTCACATTATAACACCTTAATATATTCCGTAATCATACCACTTTGGGTCGAATTAAGGGTGTTATATTTCCACCCACCCATAATAAACAGAATAAGCCTTCTTAGCGCCGACTTGTTCAAACATAGCAAAAAACAATTCTCACGACTTTGGATCCATTTCGGAGGTCAGGAACCTCTCACGAAATTCCTTATTACATTTCCTATTGTGTTCGGATTACGTAGATTTGTTTTTTTTTTTTACTTTTTCGCGAACATATGGCTTCTAGCGGAAGTACATTGGGTGTTGAAGTTATCACGAACGAGCAAAATGACTTATATCCTTACGTATGCGAAGTATTTTCGCAATTCGCATTATCGTCCGTGTACAAAAAATAGCGTTATTCCGTGCTGAAATGAAATATGCTTCGTATGAAGTGTCGGGTTGTGGTCCCGTGGTTGGTGTCGCGGACTCTTCAGACAGAGTTTCTCGGTTCGAACCTACTCTACTACAATTTACCTATTTCTAATGATGAGCCACTTAGGCTTACAGGTAACTTCTTCAAACTTAAGACTAATTAATACTAGACACTACCGACTGAAAAATTAAATAAAAAATATTCTAGTTCAAAAAATTTATTAGTTTTTCAAAATCACAAAGTGAGTGCTTTAAATATTAATTATGGTTTGTTTTAAAGTGTTTGTCGAATAGAGAAAATTAATAATCAATAATTTATTTATGTATATAAACGTACATTTGTTCAAATTCTTCAATTTTCGAAAGTTATTCAACGATTGCGATGAAATTTCGACACAACATTTCATTCAAATACCCGCATGTTTTATATAGACCTTTTGACAGCAAATGTATTTTTGTCGTAATGGCAGCGCCATCTGTTGAACTTAAGAGAAACTCACGTAAAACTAAAAATAGCTTGTGGCCGATAGCGTGCTTCTTGACAGCTGCTGTAACTTAGCATTTTCATTGTTTTCGATCGCATTTTTGTCTCATTGATTTTTAATATTTCCATCGCTTCACAAGCATTGTAGAATTTGGCACATTAGAAGTGTATGCCCACTATTTTATTTATTTTCCATTTAACCAGACAGAGGCAAAGCTACGCGCAGTTGCGCGCAGTTATATATTACAAAATTATAATTTTAGTCAAGAAAAATAATTGCTTAGATGTCCTCATATTCAATCACACTCACATCTCACGAAGATACCAACGTGATGTTCACTCAATAATCGAAAAACAAGACTAATATTCAACGATAAAAGTGCTCATTATTGTTGACTTACGGGTATGTAAATATGTATAAATCATTTGTAGGTACTGACATAAAAACAACGTTATTTTAAGAATTGCTTTTTAGGAACATTCTGTGGTTCTTCGAGTTTTTCATGTTGGGTTTATATCACCACGCAATATGAATGTGATTTGGCCATTGGGTAGACTGTTATTTGTGTACCTGTGCGTGTGCGTGTACGTCTTTATATGTAGGTGTGTGTGTATGACTAATTAATTCATGTTGTAATAACAATAACTATAAATGTTATACAAAATGGACGTTTGGCGGCAATGTACCACATTTTGAGTATACGAGTATTCATACCAGCTATCCGTTATATATATATTTTTTATCTATATATCTTATTTTTACTACTATTTTATTTTATTTTTGTTATTTATTATTATGAAAAACATGTGATTAAAGGGTTGACAAAGATTCCAAAGAATAAAGGTCTCAAAAAAGCAGAGGCTTTGATAGGAAAGTGCAACCTTTATTTAAAAAAAAAATGTTTTAAGGCTAAAGCATTTCTGTGGCTTACCAGTAGCAAAAAGTTAGTAATATTTTTGTACCTCGTTATAGCCAGATTTAAAATGATTGCATAAAGTTTCCAGATGAATTGTAACAATCATCATTTCATAATAAACTTGGCATATTTATTGATTTTAATTTGTAGAACTCCATTTTGATTTATGTATTAATTTTTAAATCAAATACAGATTTTTTGTTTTAGTCTACAAGTTGTACAACTTAGTAGACTCAAAAAATCTGTATTTGATTTAAAATTTCAAACATAAACTTGGTATATGTTACATTTTGACCATTCATCATTATTACAGTGGATTCTTCATCGTTGAAATTAAAATTATTATTCAAGCCGCCACATTTGCCATTTGTCAAACGAAGAATGAGAGTTGAGACCGACCGATTTTAAACGTCGTTAGTTTGAATGACTAATAAGATATTGGGGAAGTTCCTTTTCAAGTTAAGACCCTTACCCACTAGTCAGCGCTGTCATAATTTGAATATACAAAATACGTAAATTTTCATCCCCCATTAAAATAGTTCCAAAACTTATGGAAAATGCCGGCGGAATACAATACCGAATTCGACAGTTTAAATTAATATCGCGTGGAAAAAGTTTACGTTTGAAATGTTAGATGACAGGGGTTGGTTGAAATATAGGGGTAGTTTGTACCACTCGTAATTTCGGGATTTAAATTATTGAGTGGGCCATTAATTAAATGCTAAAAGAATAGAGGGCTGTGGACCTGCGAGGCTCAAGGCATCCCTAAATGCGATTTGTCATATGTTACAGAAAAGCATTTTTTTATTCGGTTAATTTATCTGGGATTACCGAAAATATTTTGGATGTCGGAGTCGTTAAAATAATTTGCTCACATTTATTACGACTAAATCTTTCATTCAAATATTTTTATGCTGCTTTAACAGAAAACTAAAAATTAAATTCCATGATGTGATTTTTCTATATTTAAATGCTGACTGTGATTGCATACAATTTTTAAAGCAGGCTTTGGAAAATAAAATAATTCAAACGAACAGTAAGTCAATGAATAATAAATATAAATTTAAAATTTAAAATATGTATCAAAAACGTAGCAACATTTTGGTCGCGCTATTTTCATTTTTCAAACAAAAAAAAATTGAATTTGTTGTACCCAATCCCCTCATATTTTAACAGATAATGTTGCTCATACTTTAAGTTCGTAATTTGACTAACTTTCAACTCCACAAAAATATATCGTAAAATACGCCTATCATACACGATACGATTCGTCTAATATAAAGTAATTGTCTTACTGACCGTTATCTGTACCCAATGGTGTATTACAATGGGCACTTCATTAAATTGATACAACGTTAAGTTGATTGTTAATTAACATGTATGAAAGCAATACGATAAATCCAGTGCTTCAGAGATAAATCCAGGGTATATTAATTATTTGCAAATTTAGGAATTTCAAATGATATCATGGAAACTAACCATTAATTATTTGCAAATTTAGGAATTTCAAATGATATCATGGAAACTAACCACTCATTTGTCTCTCATACACATAAATTATTTTACTTTGTTACAATTAAAGGTCAAATCAAGAATAATTTAGAAAATTTAGAATTACATAAAAATTCAAGTAAAGGTAAAACGTGAATTAATAATATACTGTTTAAAATAAGTCACCATTATTATCTATGTTTCCTTTTACGAAAAATCTTGTTCCTTAACCCTCACCCTTCCCTATATTTATTAACCTATATATACCCCAAAATATATTTTTTTCGTCAGTTTTAATTTTTAACAGAAGATGACTCATTAAGTGGTTTATTCAATTGTTTAATTTAAAAAAAAAATCAACATCTCATTCCACAAAGTTAATGCTGAATCAACAAATAAAAGAATCAATATTGAATTGAAAAAAACTTTAATTATAAATAAAACAATTGTTTTTTTAACACTTGATTTGTATATTCATACGACTTGTGTTGGAAGCTTTAGATGCTTCTATCTAGGGGTTCAAACATAAACTCAAAAAGTATATATTCATACCCTCAGATAAAGTGGTAAAAAAATGTTTTATTTTTAATTTTAAATTTCTTCTTTTATTTATAAATAACGTTAAAAAAACTTAAATTAATATTTCTTTATAATTTACCCCCCCAAAATTAAATCTGGGACCTCTAACATGGTAACCAAATGTGCTTTTCACTACACTAAAGAGGGGAAAATATATTTTTATAATATTCACATCCTCTGCAATTTTCTTATTTAAAAAGTTTTTAAAGATAGAAATCAGTTGAGACGCTTTACTATTCTGCATAATCGCGCTTTCAGCTACGCGTTTATACTATACGATATGGTACTGTAGTACGCCCTTATTATTAACGCAGTTTAGGTTCGCTGAGAGGGTAGAAGGGTGTAGATGAAGATAAATGTTCCTACAAAAACCACTAATGCTTCATTCCATGTACCACGGAAAATTCCCGTTTATTCTGGGCCGCCCTAAAACCGCGATGTGGTACAAATTTATAATTTTATAACATTTCGCGCAGCAAAAAGGGGATGGTGAACATAAAAAGTTTATTTTTGTTATACCACATATTGCAGTGTACCTACATATAAAATATGATCTTTTTTCACGACTGTTTTTATCATAATTCTGAAAGTCTTAATGTTTAAGAAAAAAGGCTTGTTGAGATGGTTTGGGCATATGAGTGAAGAAAGAATAGTAAAACATATTCAGTTACAACAATTTGAGTGTGTCCAAATACTTGTTCACGAATATGGATTATCTCCAATTATAGGAGTTATTTTTCAAATTATTTTTTGACATCTCATCGAAGATGAAGAAGAATATGGAAGTCTGGGCATTTACGGGGCTGACGACCGTCATAGGTTGCATTTTGCATTTTGAAGAAATGGTATTATTTAATAAATTTTTTAAATACAATTCATATTTTTCAAATGGAAAAAAAAACATTCAGGTTTTACCTAAAAAGATCTGTTGCACAGTAAAAAGTTCAATTATATTTTTAAACTTTAAAAACGATCTCCTGAAAAATCAAGTTTTTTTTTTTTTTTGACGTTGTTAAAAGGAGTGAGCGATATATATAGATATATTTTTTAAGAAACAGTTCGAGAAAAAGACAACTATTTTTAAAATGTATTTATTTTTTGTTAGATAAAAGCTTTTAAATTGCCATGAAACAGTTGACTTGGCACAATAACATCAACGTATTTTTTATAGAAAAACCCGACATATTTGAAGTACATAAGACGTTTAAAAGTACCTTTTTTCAGTAAAAATCTCTTTTCCCTTTTACGGGACGTCAACATTTCTACCTTATTAAAAATACTCTATTTTCAACGATGTTCGATTTGTTCGTAACTTGTCTGGGAAGGAAAACCCTACCAACTGTCATTTTAGAATTTAACGTCACGAAAAATGTCTTGTAACATTTTAAGTCATTGAGAATTTATCATTATGACTAGCTGTACCCGGCCAAACGTTGATGTGGTTTAGTTTGTTAAAATGAAAAATAAAGCATATTTTTTCACATCTTAGCATAGATGAAGAAGAATATGGAAGTCTAGGTATAACGATAATTTATTTATTTATTTATTTAATTAACTTGTTTATACATTTTAATAATACTTTTTTTTTTGACATCTCATCAAAGATGAAGAAGAATATGGAAGTCTGGGCATTTACGGGGCTGATGACCGTCATCGTCTGGTTTAAGTGATCACTTTACACACGTGTAACATTCACCAATTCTACCCATTATTGACAACCACACTACTCAAATTCTTGGAAGTTCTTTATATATGAACCAATTTAGAAACCTTGTTCTTGAATCACTAGAACTTCACTTGAGACACCTATTGGTGAGATGTAAAGAAGCTTTTTACTAAGCAGAAGCTCTTATATTATAATTAATAATTATTAGTTTTAATATTATATTATAATTAATAATTAATAACTATTAATTTGAGTGTTTGGACACACTCAAAATGTTATTTTAATAATACATTATTATATTTTTTGATGAACGCCTCACTAAGCAGAACCCGTGACGAGATGATCATTTTCATTATTAAAAATATGTATCTAGAAATTACAAATGATACAACATAATCTAAAGTTATAAAACCATCAACTACATAAGGAGGCACAGTGAAAAAGTACATAGTTTATGTCCATAAAAGATACTTTTTTTAAAAACTTTCTCTAGTATTTGTACCCTGCTTATAAATACAAGGTTAATTTAAAAAAATAAATCCAGGATTTGGACCTCGCATACTAACATAAGAGTTTCTGGTTAGTAAAAAGCTTTTCTTCATCTCACCAATACATGTCTCTAGTCAAGTTCTAGTGATTAAAGAACAATGGTTCATATTTATAGAACTTCAAAAAAAATGAGTAGTGTGGCTGTCAATAATGGGTAGAATTGGTGAATGTTACACGTGTGTAAAGTGATCACTTAAACCAGCCTATGACGGTCGTCAGCCCCGTAAATGCCTAGAATTCCATATTCTTCTTCATCGTCAAAAAAAATACATATTTACTATTTATTTAGATGGGATGACAACTTTAAGGAACTTTTGTGTCCCATATCAAGAGGCCACAATTTTGCTTGTTTTTTATTACTTTTTAATTATTAATATTTGATATAAAATGCGTATCCATATTCTTCTTCATCTATGTTGAGATATCGTCAAAAATGCCCTCCGCAATCGTAAGAAGCAGGCCTGGGTGTCTTACATTACGGCCAGTACATTTGGCTCGCTGTTGTGTTACTTTATTTAGTAAGTTTCTAAACTCATGATCCCTGCTTTATACCATATTGTTTTGACATACACACATATGTTCCGACCAATTAATACCCCATTTATTGCTGAATCTGTAAAAATTGTCAACCTTTCAAATTATGTATTTTACTGAAATTAATTATTCCTTATATTTTCCTTTTTTTATTTCTCATGGGTAGTGATGCATATTATGCAAGTATTAATCAAATAATGCGTTGATGATTTTTTTAAAATTAAACAATTGAATATACCACTTTATTAAGTTTTACTTCAATAAGTTTTATTTCAAAGTTAAAACTAACAAGTCAGTTAAAGTTTGTTAGTTTTAATTTTTACCAGAAGATGAAAACATTTGTAAGTTTTCGAAACTAGTCGTAAATATATATATTTTTTTAAAACTCATTACAGTGGTATATTCAGTGTTTATTTTTTTTTTTAAATAATCAACATGTTATTTCACAAAGTTAATGTCGAATCAATAAATAATACAAATAATGCGTGTCAGTGAATTCGATCTAAGTTCGCCTAATTCCTAAGTATGCCATATTCTTCTTCATCTATACTGAAATGAAATAAATATGTTTTTTTCCGAGACGTGGCTGGTTTTGGTAAGTGCTCAAGTACAGATTTTATGCGGATAAAGTATGATTCTAGAACAATTGATTCCTAGAAGCGAGTAATTGGCAAGCGAATTCCGACATCGGCTGAAAATTGGATGGAGACCGACGATTGGTTTCATTTTAATTCGAGCCGTTCCGTCAAATTCATTTGCTGCCTTCCGAGTGGAGCTTTTTTCGTTTTTCGAAAACGCTTCGAGAGAAATTCAATTACGAACTCCGACGAACCATATGCAAAAAGCTTTGCGTTAGAATATTTTTATAAGTAGATAACCCGATGACATTCCGGGTCCCGACCTTTTACTAACGGTAGTTTGCGGGTTAAGGCAGCCAATTATTTCGGATTCTAAGAAGGGAAGTTTTATATTATTTTCAAACGATGTACAGGTGAACCATATCGCTCACTCCTTTCAACAACGTTATATATCAAAAATCGTCAATTTTCAGTTGTGCATGTTTTTGGAATGCCCAGTAAATGTACTATATCCCAGAAAAAGCTGCATATTTCTAACTACCACAAAGTGACTGCCCAATCAATTTATGAAATTAATATTTACCCACTACAATGCAGAAAGGTTTTGTTTTTGCGTTTTGAAGAAAATTTATTGTTTAATTATTTCTTTAAATAAACTTAATATTTTTCAAATGGTAAAAAAAAACATTCAAGTTTTACACAAAAAGATCTATTGCATAGTAAAAAGTTCAATAAGTGACTTAATATTTATTTTCAATACATTCTGTTATATTTTTAAACTTTAAAAACGATCTCCTGAAAAATCAAGTTTTTTTTATTTATGACGTTGTTGAAAGGAGTGAGCGATATGTTAGATGTTCGAATGTACGCGGTGTATAATAGATGTTTACGGTAGATAAATGAAAGTACACGGTGAATGATAGATGTTCGAATGGTAATGTAAGTAAAGAATGCATGACTGGGATAAGCATTATAGTCAAATAAAGAAAGATATCTTGAAATGGTTTGGACACGTGAATCGAATGAGTGTAGTAAGAACTGAAATACAAATTTATAAGGTGCATGATAGTTTTTAAAATTCTAGTAAATGATCAGGAGTCGGAATAGTCGGCGGATATGTTTGAAGAGATACATGAATATTTGCAAAGACAGATTGGTGTGGCGTTCTATTCTCTCTGCCTAGTACCGCGGAAGTGACGTTATGGTTAGAAAGTTAATTAGTTACATAATTTTTAAAGTAGGTATGTATTAAATAATTTGTATGAAATAGGGTTGAAGGTTCTCAACAGTCAAATATTAGAATTCTTTTTTTTTTTAAATGAATGTTTTGCTTAGTAAATACCACTATTTCTTAAAATCTACTGTGTGAAAATGGTGCGGGATGCATCAAAACACGTGTCATAGTAGATTTTAAGGAATAGTAGTATTTACTGAGTAAAACATTAATTAAAAATGTAAAGATTTTACCACGAAGTGACTGCCGAATGAAATTAGAATTTTTACTAAAAAATAAGAATATAAATAATTATATTTTGGTTATTTATATAGCGTTATTTTTACAAAATATCATCGTTATGGATCTTTAAATTTTTCTATTTAACTATTTTAAATTTTATTTTTTATACTGTATACGAACTTAATTCTTATCCAAATATAATTCATTAATTACACTGTATAGAAAAAGATTGTAGAAATATTGGATGAATGAAGAATGCTTTGATTTTTAAATATGATTTTAGAAAATCATAACATAATACGGTAATAAAAACCGTTAATTTTTTCACAATTTACAATAAAAAACAAGGAGAATTATATCATGACGTTTTGAACATTTAAGTTCATTTAAATAATACGGGTAGAAATATGGCAAGGATACCGTTTATTAAATTTATTGGGTCACGTAATGTCCTGTCGGACGATCGCGAGGAGGTATATATTCCTATTTACACCAAGTTATAAGGAATTACTGCCATTCTCGTCGGAAATTCCTCGGCGACTTCCTATTTTTCTCAATGCGTCCGTCCGATCTCAACATTCCAATAACAATAAAACTGAGGTACTGCAAAGCTCATTGCGATTATTGAAAACAGGAATTTGCACCGGAGTATTAATGTCTTTGAAAAAAGCAAAGCATTTTTCAGATGCAATCAATTAAGTGCACGGTGCATAGAAGATAGATATGCACAAATGTATATATGTATATATATATATATATATATATATATATATATATATATATATATATATATATATATATATATATATATATATATATATATATATATATATATATATATATATATATATATATATATATATATATATATATATATATATATATATATATATATATATATATATATATATATATATATATATATATATATATATATATATATATATATATATATATATATATATATATATATATATATATATATATATATATATATATATATATATATATATATATATATATATATATATATATATATATATATATATATATATATATATATATATATATATATATATATATATATATATATATATATATATATATATATATATATATATATATATATATATATATATATATATATATATATATATATATATATATATATATGTTTATATATAAATATATATGTATAATACATTTTAATAAATATATTCAATTACAAAAAATAAAATTATCTCGCATACATCTAAACAAAAAACTCTTAGCTAAATAAATATGTTAAAAAATTTATCAATGGGAAAATATGAAAATAAGAGAGGAAAATATTTTTTCTGTTGATAAATATCGAGTAAAAAATAAAAATAAATGTTTACAAGTAACGAGATATTTTTTTAATGGTAAAAATCTGAGTTTATATATTCTCGTATATGAAGACATCTTTACAAACAAACTAAAATAATATCTGAATAAAAGAGTCTCCTACAAATCCAACCATAGATGGCTTGTGAGGTTGATGATCAAGCGTCATAACATTGTTCGATATACATATGTATATATGAGATACAAAAATTCGAGTAGTGTGGTTGTGAATCATGGGTAGAACGGTGAATGTTACACGTATGTAGAAATTACTTAACCAGCCTATCAAAGTTCATAAACCCTGTAAATACCCACACTACTTTATTCTTCTTTATCTATGTTGACATGTCAAAATGTACAAAACAATAAGTCTTATGCTTCACATAAAATGTAGCTAAGTACATAATCCTGAATAATCGAGACACTGAAGCGCTGAAAAGAGATATTTTTTCTATAGATCAAGGGAAAAATAACAAATAAGATGTTTAACTACGTGAGATAGGAAATAAAAATCTGGAAAATAAATCGATGGGGAGGAAAATTTTATGTTAATAAATTAACCTCGACGAAAATATAGAGAGGAAAATATATTTTTGTTGTTGATAAATATGAAAGTAAACAATGATTTTTTTGTTTACGGTGAGTGACGAGACATTTTTAAAGGTAAATATTTTTGTTTTTTTACAAACACAAATATTTGAATTTCATACAATTTTTGTGAGCCTAAGAGACTCAATATTAAAAACTTACTTTTGATTTAACTAAGACAAAAGTTTTACTAAATTAGGATTTTAAATACAATTTTTTTTTTTTGATAAATTTATTTCAAAATAAAAATAAATCATCGATTATACACATTAAACATGTTTCATATATAGGGTGTTTTTTTTTAGAGGTATACAATTTCAAATTTCAAGCAATAGAATTATGGTGGAACGCGCAGTGTTGCATGTTGCGCCATCTTGATAAAACCAGAGCTCTGTTACATCAATGCAATTCAACTGAGGTACGAAGAAGTCAGTAATCATGGTTCTGTAGCGCTCTCCATTGGCCGTAATATTCTGGACGGCATAGTCTTTTTATAAAATATGGGCCAATGATTTGACCTGACCATAAAACACACAAAACAGTGACTTTTAATGGATGTAAGGGCGTCTCGACAAAGGCTTTTGGGATTTTTACACTCCGAATTCGTCAATTCTACTTATTGACATAGTTATTTAACCAAAAATATGCCTCATCGGTGAACAAAATTTTGCGTTGAATAAAAGGATCATGCTGAATATTGTTTCGGCCCATTCACCGAACCTACGATGCACATAATGGTCATTCAGTCTATTCAGTGTGAAATGGCAAAACGTACTGACTACAAATCAACTGTCAACTGTCAAATTTATCTATTTCTGTCAAACCAAATCAAATCAACTGTATCGCTTACTTTCAAAATCCGCCAGATCCATGTAAGTCAATTTTACAAAAAATGCAAAATTCTCCAGGTAACATTTACGTTTAAAAGACAAAATGTTATGAAATAGAGAATTTTCCCATTTTTTTAGAAAAGAATTCAGTATTTAAAAAAAGACACAAACCGATAGTGACGTCATCTTAATTTTTGACCTATTCCCGCTCTCTGATTAGCCGATATGGGTCAGAAGGCAAGTTCCATGAATATAGCGGAATTGGAAATACAACGCTGTTTTTAGTTGTATTAGTATTTTTAACAGGGTTTTCAAGTATATAAGTATTATTATTTTAACAAAAAAACCCACAATTGGCATTCCGATAGAGCATATATTTTAAAATCTCATGAAAGTGGATCTGGTGATTTTGAAAGTAGGCAACACAACTGTACTACATGCTGTCAATTAAATGGAGAGAGGGTGGGAGTTGTTTCTTATTTTTATTTTTAAAAAAATTCACTGATTTATATATTTTTATAATTATTAATATTGAAGGCATTAACATTGTGGATCAGAGTGATATATTATTTTGAGAAATAAAATGACTTTATTTTTTTATCCACTTACTTTTAAATTTATTTTATGACCAAAAAACATACATACGTGATATATAAAAGAAACAGTGTACAAGTTATTGGGTTTCTATAAGGATAGGGGTGAGGGTAATGGCGTTTTAAGGTGAGGTAGGAGCAAGGAAGATAACTGTGTTTAAGTTGGGTTTGATTTTATGGGAAAAATATTAAAATTTGAGTGGATCAAAAAATAAAGTCTTTTTATTTTTTAGAACTAACTTTGTGATTTTCCATTTTATAATTAAAATGTAACTTTGTTTAAAAATCACTTTAAATATTTTATTTTAACTTAATTATAATGTCTACCGGTTCCGAAACTAACCGCTTATTTATCTTTATTTTGTAAATATTTATAATATGTATTTTATGATCTATTTAATAATCGTCGGGTATGTATGAGAAGATGCATGAATGTAGAAGAGGCAAAGAATGTTTGCAAAGATAGAGTGGTGTGGCGTTCAATTCTCTCTTCCTACCCCTGCGGAGAAGCGGCGTGATGGTTAAAAAATTTAAAAAAATAATAATAATACAAACAAAAAAATAATAATAAAATACCCAGACTGAGAATAAGTCTGTGACCATAATTTATCGAGTCCGTAATCCACAATCTCTGTATAAATTGAGCCTGCAAATCTGATTTCATCACCATTTACTTACATACATAATACACCGAAGACCTCTATTCAGAGTCACGTAGTCCTGCAGTGTAGTAACTTTTCAAATGGGCCATAAAAATGTTGCTTAATAAATCACGAGGTTGGCCTCCTCGTATATTATATCAACCCCTTAGGAGCCGCTTGTCACAGTCCTCTCCCGGTATATATGTCCTAATAAAATTATACAGCCTTTTAGCACAAATTAATGTGGTCAATTTATAAACAATACTGGGTTTTTATTCACCGCTTTCTGGCGTTAAATAGTTGCTATTTTTTTAACATTTCGAATTTTGGGTATTTTGGGTGCAAGGTTTTTTTTATAAGAGGTCAAGGGATCTTGCATCCCCTATGTCACTGCAACCATATTAGGACTATTGAGACCTTACCGTGTCATAGCTTACTCTCAAGACCTACGTGAGTCATGTAGCTCACAACCTGTCTTGGTTGGTGGTAGGAGATTCACCTTCTCTGAGTCCAGTAGTGGTCCTCCACCAATCTGACTTCGGTTTCAAGCGAGTACGTCACGATTATAAAGAATGTGGATGGATGTTACGTTATCCTCCATACAAAATCTGTGTGGAATTTTCATTCATCATGTAGTCCAATTTTGACATGTGATTCCTCAGTCTGCAGTGTCGTATCAAGGTCCTGGCTAAGATCCTTGTGTGTTTCTTGTTACGCTTTAGAATTTAACAGGGCTTGCAACCTGTCATAGGCTGGCTAGTTAATCCATCTACACATGTGTAAAATACACTTTTACCATCATACTAATCCCAAATTTACTCTAATTTCGAAAGTTGTATTTATTCCAAGTTAAAGAAACACTCTACAGTTTCAAATTTTAACTTTTGACTATCAGAAACCTTTATAAAATGTAAGGAATTTATAGTTTTTTGCCAGCAGAGTTTTTACAAACGTTTCAAACGTCTCTGCTAACAAAAAATGTCTATATTCAACCATACATGGTACCGAAGAAGTAGTATGTACAAGATGGTGTCAATTAAAGACATCTTTTTTTTATTGGGAAAGCTTTTATTTAGCAGAGACACTTTTATTTGGATGCTTAGAAGATCCTAACCGGATTATTTTACATACTAGGAAAAGCCTGAAAACCTGGATTAAAATGTTTTTATGCAACATAATTTGACCAGATCTTTTTATGCACAACATTTTGAGTGTGTTCTTGTGATACTTGTTCACAGTACAGTATCACTTAATACAGTATCACTTGATGTGATACTTGTTCACAGAAATTAAAAGTCATGTTTTCAGGCGTTTCCCAGAATGTAAAATAATCCGGTTAGATTGTTGCATTCATTAAAATAAAAGGGTCCCTGCTAAAAAATAGCTTTCCCAATACAACCATTGATGGCTCCAGTGAACTCACGTGTACAATGTCATGAGATTTATGATATTATATATATTTTAGCAGTTCCAAGAATAGTTTAGTTGTTAATCATGGATACAAATATGAATGTTATACATACGTGTATAACGAGATCATTGAATCCAGCCCATACCTTTCGCAGGTCATGAATCCTGTAAATATCAAATTCCACATGTGTCGCCTACTTTCAAAAACCGCCAGATCCATGTACTCGTAAGTCGATTTTACAAAAAATGCTAAATTCTCTGGGTAACATTTATGTTTCAAAGATTTGTCTATCTTTAGATAAAATATTATGAAATACAGAATTTACCCATTTTCTTAGATTTTTTTTCAGTATTTAAAAAAAAAACACGAGACACAAACTGATAATGACGTCATCTTAATGTTTGACCTTTCCCCGCTCTGTGATTGGCCGATATGGGTCAGAAGGCAAGTTCCATGAATATAGCAAATTTTAAAATACAACGCTATTTTTAAGTATTTTTTAGCAGGGTTTTCAAGTGTATAAATATTTTAAACAATAAAACCCACAATTGACATTCCGATTGAATATTTGTTTTAAAATCTCATAAAATTGGATCTGGTGGATTTTGAAACTAGGCGACACATATAATTTATCATCTTTGTTGATATATCAATGAAAAATCTTGAAATTTATTTTATTAAAAACAACACTTCTCAAAACTTAATTTACTGAAAAATCAATTACTAACACCATTATCAGGAATACTTTATCGCACGATTTATTTAAAAAAAAAAAAAAAAAAGTTACCATGTTTGGGTTCGAAGTCGTTATCTGGCCGAATTAAACCAGACGTACTTGCGATAAATATTAGTTTACAGCTGGAAAAAGCGTCGACATTAATTTGACAAAGTTTGGATAAACGAAAACGTCAACCGCATGCGTAAATCGAACAATTTTATTTTTCATAATGTTTGAATACGAGAATTACGAGAGCATTATCGTAGGTTAGTTTTGTGTAAGAATTTGCACAGATTTGTAAATTTATAAAGTTGATGCCAGAATCAAAAAATACATGTTGATATGTTAAAAATATTATTTACAGAATTCATATTGGAAAACGATATTTTTACTGTTTATTGCAATTGAATCTTATTTAGACCATTGATGAAATAAACTAACGAAGAAAATAAAATACTGAAGCATTTGTGATTTGAAAATTTTAGTAAAATATCAAATCTATCGAATTACAACTAACATATTATGACAAAAAAGAACAACAGTGCATAATAACATCTTTCAAAAAATAGTGCAACATGTATGTATTTTCAGTGATGGGCAGAATGGTAAACGTTACACAAGTGTACATATAAAGTAATCGTTCTAGCCCGGCCAAATGCAAGGTCGTAAGCCCTAGGATATTCAGACTTTCATCTTCTTTCATATAAAAATTATGAATCATTAAACATGCCTGTATAATGTTGAGATATATAATATATAAAATACTTTATTTAGCGCGCATTGTAAAATTTGCCATCAATATGAGACAAACTAGTGGAGCCCCATTATCATAAATGTATTAAAGTACATATTGCTCCTTCAACAACGTCATATATCAAAAAACCTGATTCTTCAGGAGATCGTTTTTAAAGTTTATAAAATGTATTAAAAATAAATATCAAGCCATTTATTGAACTTTTAACTGTGCAACAGATCTTTTTAGGTAAAACATGAAGGTTTTTTCTCCATTTGAAAATATTAAGGATATTAAAAAAAATTAAACAATACCTTTTCTTCAAAATGCAAAAAAAACACTTTCTGCCCTGTAGCGGGTAAATATTAAGTTTAAAATATGCCGCTTTTGCTGGGATATTGTACATTTTCTGGGCATTTCGAAAACATGCACAACTGAAAATTTGCGATTTTTGAGATAAGACGTTGTTGAAAGGAGTGAGCGATATGTGTTTGATTAAAATATGTAACTGAAATTCAGAAAATAAATAACACTCGATGCGATGTAATAAATACCCTGTGTACTAAAAGGTGTGGGAAAAGGTTAAAAGAATATTTCAGTCAAATAATTAAAACGTGTTCATTTTTTCTCTATTGAACATTTTATACACAAAGAAAATTGGGGAAAGGTATGCGATTTATTGTGTCAATATACATTTTGGCATATCATCAATCACTTTTTTATCATTCTACGACGCCAATATAAACTACGGGAAACTATTTACAACACACAAGAAAAACTCGTATGTTTTTTCATAGTAAGAAAATTTTACAACATTTTGAGTGTGTCCAAATACTTGTTCACAAAATCTGGATTATCTCCAATTACAGGAGTTATTTTCATATTATTTTTGACATCTCATCAAAGATCAAGAAGAATATGGAAGTCTGGGCATTTACGGGGCTTACGACCGTCATAGGCTGGTTTAAGTGATCACTTTACACACGTGTAACATTCACCAATTCTACCCATTATTGACAACCACACTACTCAAATTCTTGGAAGTTCTATATATATGAACCAATTTAGAAACCTTGTTCATGAATCACTAGAACTTCACTAGAGACATCTATTGGTGAGATGTAAAGAAGCTTTTTACTAAGCAGAAACTCTTATATTAGTATGTGAGATCCGAATCCTGGATTATAATCACACACATGAGAAACGCCAGAAAATACCATTTTCATTTTTATTATTAAGCTCAAAATGTTGTAAATAAATTATTTGGTCAAATTATAAGCTTAATAATAAAAATGAAAATGGTATTTTCTGGCGTTTCTCATGTGTGTGATTATAATCCAGGATTCGGATCTCACATACTAATATAAGAGTTTCTGCTCAATAAAAAGCTTCTTTACATCTCACCAATAGATGTCTCTAGTGAAGTTCTAGTTTTTCTTCTAAATTGGTTCATATATATAGAACTTCCAAGAATTTGAGTAGTGTGGTTGTCAATAATGGGTAGAATTGGTGAATGTTACACATGTGTAAAGTGATCACTTAAACCAGCCTATGACGGTCGTAAGCCACGTAAATGCCCAGACTTCCATATTCTTCTTCATCTTTGATGAGATGTCAAAAATAATAAGAAAATTTCACATATTTGTATACTCAGAAGTATTTTTTAATGTTTCAAAGGCTAGGTAAGCCCCATTGAAAATCCAATATTAAATGTGAATTTGTTTTTTTTTTTACGTTTGCGAAGGCCACGAAAAACTTATAGAAAAGTATTCAGGTATTAAATATTAATTCTTATTGTAGTTTTTTATGGCTATGCATGACATTTTAAAATTCAGGTATTTAATATGAATTTGTATTGTAGTGTTTCAAAGGCTACGCAAGACATTTTAAAATTCAGGTATTTAATATGAATTTGTATTTCAGTGTTTCAAAGGCTACGCAAAACATTTAAAATTTTGGGTATTAAATATGAATTTGTATTTGACTATTCCAAAGGTTACGCAAGACTTATTTTACTCATGTATTCAATATGAATTCGTTTTTTTAAAGCTACTTAAGATTTATTGTAACTCAAGTTTCATTTTTAATTAATGTTTTACGTATTAAATACCACTATTTCTTAAAATCTACTGTGACACGTGTTTCGATGCATACGGTGTTTGAAAATGATGCGGAATGCATCAAAACACGTGTCACAGTAGATTATAAGAAATAGTGGTATTTACCAATTAAAACATTAAAAATGGATAGATTTTACCACAAAGTGACTGCCGAATCAATTAATCAAGTTTCATTGTTTATTATAGCTTTATTCATTTTAAAGTGTTTCAATTAAAAGCTTTTAAAGACTTAAGGTTTGAAATATGAACTTATTTTTAATATTGCATAGGCTAAACAAGACTTAATTTTTTTTTATGTAAATTGATTACGTGTGATTATTCAGAAGAAACTCACGCTGTGTTTATTTTGAACTTGTTATCAAAAATCAAACACGAATCTTTAAACAGCTTATAAATATGTACGTTGCAATTCATTTTCATTACTTTTGTTTCTGATTTTGGCGACTCGACTTTAAACCAATGCCAACAAAATACGTAAACGTATTTGTAAGTATCACAAAGACAAAATTAAATTCTGCCCGCGACAAACTACTTTATCGGTTTCATAATTTACGTTTAATATTTTTATGTCACTAAATAAAATTGATTGCCATGTTGTTCATTTCATATATGTACACATTGCCAATAAAAAAATCAATGTTTATTTTCCGCTTATTTACGAGGTATTTATATTTTTTTGAACTACACTATTGCTTATTTATTGACCAAAGGGAAGTGTACCAAGTAAATCAATTATATAATTGTGATCACTTCAATGGTATCCCATAAAAAAATCCATAAAAACAATTTTTTTATTGAATTCTTGATGACTTGATGTAAAATTTTGTTCGAACCCTTATCCGCACCCTAATGGTGCATAGGGCACTGCATCATATAAACGCAGTGTTATCTTGATCGTCAACACATGAAGGAAAGGTGTTCAGCCCTCCGCTTCGGGCACCAGTCCAGGGTAATGTTGAATAAATATTAAAATGAAAAAATCACTTATATTTATTAGACCCCCGCTCCGGGAATCGAACCCGGGACCTCCAGAACGGTAGCCGAGTGTGCTGACCATTACACTACAGAGGCAGACTTTTTTAATATAAAATAATGTATAAAATATATATTCTCGTAATATGTAAAACTAACCACCAGATATCAAAGCAAAATATAAATACTGAAACATGGGCTGAATTTCAGCGTCGATTGTAGAAGGGAATAACACAATGTTTTCTTATCTTTCACCTCTGTACACCCAATACACCCAATACGTTTACTGTATCTATCTAGTATCAACTTGATCATTAATTAAATTAAAGCAATGTCATCACCAGTCTTGAAAAAATGCTATGCAATAAACAAATGCGCTTTAGGTTATATCCATATATATCGAAACAAGTACAGTAAAACCACGATAAAACGGACTAATTACAGGAGTGTGTATCCGTTAAAGCCGAAAGTCCGTTATATAAAAATAGGTTGAAAATAAATACACCACATTTTTTTTAAAATATGAACTCTGAATTAAGATAAAAATAAACAATGCAAAAGAGACAAAATCCTATTTATTGTGTTCGGACACTCGTCTGCTTTCAGTAATCCTACTTTGAGCGTCGAATCAAGTTTTTTTTTAACTTTTGAAGTTATGATAATCATGGCCGTTAAAAATTGTTCATGTGCGGCGACACTTGAATTTAAACATGTAAAATAATAATAGGACGTTTAAAAAAATACATTTCACCGGATTTTTTTCCGATATAAATGAAGTTTATTTTTGACATCTCATCAAATATGAAGAAAAATATGGAAGTCTGGGCATTTACGGGGCTAACGACCGTCAAAGGCTGGTTAAAGTGATCACTTTACACACGTGTAACATTCAATAATTCTATCCATTATTGACAACCACAATACTCAAATTCTTGAAAGTTCTACATATATGAACCAATTTATAAACTTTGTTCTTGAATCACTAGAACTTCACTAGAGACATTTTTTGGTGAGATGAAAAGAAGCTTTTTATTGAGCAGTATTTTTTTTGATTGGGGACAATCCAGATTTGTGAACAAATATTTAGACACACTCAAAATGCTGTATCTGAAGTTTGTTAAAAAGAGGTCCGTTATTTCGAAGTTTTACTGTATTCAAAAGCTTTCACAAGATGTTACTCGTATTTATTCGGGAAGATTATTAGAAAATTAAGGATCATACTTCTAACTTGTCTGTTATGTAGTTATCTGCCGAAATCAGCTATTTCCTGAATCCTTTTCAAGTTTGAGTACCTCTTCTTGATCGAAAAGTATTCAATTTGAAAGGTTTACTCCTGTTTGATGAGCCCTAAACTTCTTGAGGCTCAAACTCAATTAAGCTCAACAGATAACAGCTACTAATCAACTAATCCGAAAAATATATTTTTGCGCTATAAACAGCTTCCGTCTAAGTTCTTTGATAAAATGCTTTACTTAGAGCTCTAGAAATACAAAAACAAATATTAAATCAATTTTAGTATATTTTTGGTCATATTCATATCATATTAGGAAAACATTACTTCTAGTTTTATTCTCAGTTTTGTCTACTTGTTTTTTTCTGTCTGATTATTTTATAATTATTTTATCTCCCTATCCGTACATAGGCTTGTATGTATGTATATGTTATGTGTGTATGCATGTGTATGTGTGTGTCTATGTATGTGATATATGATGTAAATTTTCATTTACATATAATAAAATATGAATAAATGAGAAATTATGTCAAAGTCAAATCATATCATGTCATGTCATCCATATCTTACGTCATAATCATATCATATTATGTCACAGTAAAATCATATCTTGTCCATAGTCATATTATATTATGTCGAGACATGTAAATGTATATTATCATGTCATAGTCATAAATTATCGTGTTATAGTTGTATCATATCATGTCATAGTCATATCGCTCACTCCTTTCAACAACGTCATATTTCAAAAATGTTAATTTTTCAGGAGATCGTTTTTAATGTTTAAAAATATAATGAAATGTTTTAAAAAATCAATATCAAGCCGCTTATTGACTGTGCAACAGATCTTTTTAGGTAAAACCTAAATGTTTTTTCTCCATTTGAAAAATATTTAGTTTACTTAAAAAATAATTAAACAATACCTTTTCTTCAAAATGCAAAAACAACACTTTCTGCCCTGTAGCGGGTAAATATTAAGTTAAAAATAAATGCAGCTTTTGCTGAGATATAGTACATTTTTTTAACTATTTCGAAAACATGCACAACTGAAAATTTACGATTTTTGATAAACGATTGATAAACGTTGAAAGGATTGAGCGATATTATGCTACATGATATATGCCAAAGCGACATGCCAAAGCGATATTATGCTACATGATATATGCCAAAGCGATATATGCCAAAGCGACATGATATATGCCAAAGTCGTATCAAATAATGTCATAGTCATACCAGATCATTTCAAAGCCACATCACATCACTTCATAATTATATATTCTTCATTTTGTAAAAATGGTGCCACATAAATGAGTCTAATATAAGTGTTTTTGTTATCATGTCATAGTTATATCATTTGAGTGGTGTAACATTTTGTTCTCTCTGCCTTCTTCTGTCGTGAAGTAGGGTGATGGTTAATTAATTTTGATTTTTCAACACACAAGTCTAGATTTTTTTAATATCTCGAAAATTTTTGTAACTAAACGTCAGAATATTATGAATTTTTTTGTTTTATTTAAAGGTTGGTACTTCTTAAAAAAGCATTAGGATTTGTCAACAGTGATGGAGATTTTATGTTATCTTACGAATTTATTGAGTAATGGATAACATTGTATTCATTTTCATTTACAGTATCATGAAAACATTTTTTTACATAAATATTTTTAGAATCATAAATTACTGGCTATGTACATTTTTTGTTGTTGAAAATAACGCCTTAAGTTTTTAACTGGAATTACGTAAAGAAGATTGGAATACATTTTTAACAAATCGTATTTCCAACATTTTGAGTGTGTCCAAATACTTGTTTATAAATCTGGAAAATGTTGTAAGTAAATTAAGTGGTCAAATTATTAGCTTAAATAATTGAAATGAAAATGATATTTTCTGGCGTTCCTCATGGATGTGATTTTAATCCAGGATTCGGACCTCACATTTAATATTAGAGTTTCTGCTCAGTAAAAAAGCTTATTTTCATCTCACCAATAGATGTCTAGTGATTCAAGAACAAGGTTTACAAATTAGTTCATATATATATATATAGAACTTCCAAGAATTTAAGTAGTGTGGTTGTCAATAATGGGTAGAATAGGTGAATGTTACACGTGTGTAAAGTGATCACTTAAACCAGCTTATGATGGTCGTCAGCCCCGTAAATGCTTAGACTTTCATATTCTTCTTCATCTTTGATGAGATATCAAAAAATAATATGAAATTGTATTTCACTTGCACAATTTTACTATTACAAAAATTCTAGATATCAACTTATTTTAAAAACTTAATGGTTAAAATATTTGGACATGTATTTCATAATACAAGCAAAGATTTATTTTATATACAAAATAAACTTTATCGACATATATTATCAAGTTTGTGAATCTATTAGTAACGCATGATTTCATACAGCAATATGTAAATATCAATATCTAAATTATGTTTATATACAATAATAATACGCCCAATAAATTTGACAATAACCAAAAAATGATTTATATTGAGATGGGTAGACTTTATGGCAAACATTTAAGACGAATATGGAATAATTTATGATTGCTTTAAAAAATCTTTTTTTCATCTAAGGATGGGTCGTCCAGACAGGGTATGACAATAATAACGATATAAATCTTCTTAAAGCCATAACGGCATCAATTTATTAAATTTGTAGCCAATTGTATTGCTTAATGCTTTATCTTCTGTATCGGGGGCTTGTAGGTTCAATGCATAATTTTTCCGATCATGGAGAGAGTTTAAAAAATAACACACGCGATGCATTGTTGTTTTTTTTAAATGTGTGCATATATATGTGTAATAATACATTGTTTCAAAATTCTTAACCTTTGCTTTCCATTTTTCCTTTGTTTTCAAACTCCGCCCCTTGACTAACCCTTCCCCTTACTTTCCCCTCTCCTTATTTATAGAACAATTTTATATTTTATATTTGAGTTATTATACGGACCTGAATGATGGAAGTTTAACTTCTGAAACATGTAGTCTATAATAAAACTCAAGTGGTAAAAAACAAGTGTTTTCTTTAATCATTGCATCATATATATGTGTGTGTGTGTATCCATATATGTGACAATGAACATTAAAATGTAAGGGTTATTCCGATTAGTTAAAAAAAAGTTATAAAAAATACACACCCAGTGTGGGGAAGCATTGAATCTAAATAATGTTAATTTTGGAAATTATTGGCAAAAAGGAAACAATTTTCATATTGTTATTTATAATGATTTTTTCAACATTAAAAGTTCACTCATTTAGTAGACTGGGAGTAAAATACATCAATAGTTAGGTTAGTACAGATGGAGTGCCCTATGCACCATTAGGTAGGGATGAAGGTGCTAAGAATATAAACATCCCATTTAAATTTAAAATAAATAAATGTATTTATAAAAGAGGCAACAAAATTTTCTAATTACCATTTTGACAATTATTCATACGACCCGAATCCTGTATCACAGAAATTAACCGCCCCGCAAACAGAAACGTCTGTTTTTCTCGGGCCACCTTATTCAAATCGGTTGTAATTAAATTAAATCTGTATGTGTGTGTGGATGTTTTCATGAATAAATAATAAGTGCTCCAAAACTGTCTGACCTATAAATGTCTGGAGTGATTATTTAGTTTGTTCCACATTTCCTCCACGGATGGGTAATGTTCCTAGTACAGGGATGGCGAATCTTTTTGAGCCTGAGTGCCAATTTTTTTTTAATAAACCGTGTGCCACATGCCATGAAAATTAAAATGCATCGAATGTTTGTGTGACTTCAGATTTTTAATATAAATAAAGATAAAAGCAGGCGCTGTGGCGTAGTTGGATAAACACTCGACCGCGAAACTGGCGTCGCGGGTTCGATTCCCGCCAATTGCAAAATGAATTCAATAAATATTTATTGTCAATTGGTCTGGGTGTTTGTGATGTTTTTTTTATATGAACCTTCCCTATCCTTACTATCCTACCTGCAGACAAGCATCTAAAATAGACGCTTTGCGGGTAATTCCTTTAATAAAAAATAAGTCGAAAAAAAATAATTAGTACTTATTAATGGCAAAATAAAAGAAGTAAATAAAAATTAGATAATATAGTATAATTTAATCAAAAATTAATAAATCTAATCAATAAAATGTAGAACCCTTGAAACTTCATCATTATTGAGATTTTTTGTTGTATGCTAGATGCCAAATTTTGGTAGCTGGTAGTTTTTAATAGAATACAAGCAGTAGTTTTTTGTCTGTAACTTTACACACGTGTAACATTCACCAATTCCACCATGATTGACAACCACACTATTTAAGTTCTATATATATGATCCAATTTTGAAACACTGTGCTTGAATTACTAGAATTTCACTAAAAACATCTTTTGATGAGATGAAAGAAGCTTTTATTGGGCAGAAACTCTTTCATTTGCATGTGAGGTCTAAATCCTGGATTATAATCACATACATGAGAACCGCCAGAAAATATCCTTTTCATTTTATTTTTAAGCTTTTAATTTAAACAGTATTTTTTTTTACAACATTTTCAGTGTGTTCAAATACTTGCTCACAAATCTGAATTATCTCCAATTATTTATTATTTATTATTTATTGAGCTATTTTTTTCATATTATTTTTTGACATCTCAACATAGTCAAAAAAGAATATGGAAATCTGGGCATTTACGGGGTTTACGGCCGTCAATTATCAAGGTCGCAAGCCCCGCAAATGCCCAGACTTCCATATTCTTCTTCATCTATGTTGAGATGTCAAAAAATAATATGAATAATAACTCCTATAATTGGAGATAATCCAGATTTGTGAACAAGTGTTTGGACACACTCAAAATGTTATGATACCTTTTAATTTTTTTCTCTTCATTCGCGTGCCATAGGTACGCCATCCCTGTTTTAGTACTTAAGTTATGTTCAAATTAACTACCGCTGGTTTGACTAGACACATACGCTGATATTTCATGGAATTCCATTGTAATTATACTAGCGAGAATTGTAGTAGAAGAAAAAGGAAGTATTAAAGCTATACCAGTGTGTATGTATGACTCTTTTCTTCAAGGAATTTTTCCATTGTTTTTCACATCGTATTAATGGCAGTGATATCTCTCTATAGATTACAAGTTGATGAGGTGATTGATTCATTAATCGATGATTTTATCAATTAACCCATTTTTAATCTGTTTCTTCTTCTTTTTCTTCTGCCTGGTGTAGGATTTGTGGCCTGTTTTTAAGAGGGATTAGCCTCCTGCGATGTCGATTCCCAGCTGTCAATTCATCTCTTTGGCGGTCTGCCCGGAAGTCGTCTACCTTTAGATTGGCCGTGCATGGCAATGTGGAGGAGTCTGGATGGTGATTCTCCTCACATGCGCATATCATTGTCCCCTTCGTTGCCTTCCCCACCCTTTTTGATAATATTATTTGTCGATTTGTTATTAACTTTGTGCAAAATTTAAAACATACTAAATAACCATCACGCCGCTTCACTGTAGGGGTAGCAGTAAAAATAAAACGCCACACTAATCTTCTACATTCATGCATCTCCACATACGTAATCGCTGATTATTTCTACTACTGAAATTACCACTTTTTGCATACTTGACGTACTGAATTTTTTATTTACTTGATCATGCCCAGTTTTTTTATCATCTTTTACTAATATAAACAAATTCAATCGCCTTATAAATTTGTTTTATAGCTGTTTTCTCTCTTATTTGTTCCACATGCCCAAATGCTTATTTCAGCCTTGCATTGTTTCCTTATTTTCCCATTCATACATCTATCATATATCGTTTTACTGCATATCCGTCTGAGAGATCGCATTTCGCATACATTGGGGTTGGTACCAGGACACCGTTGTGTAAAGTCAGTAAATCTCTCGCTTGTAGCTTTTATTTGCTATAACTGATTCCAGTCCGTCATTCACTCTCCTTTCAATATCTTTCAATCTTTTCATTTCTAAAAAACATAATTCCAAAATATACGAAATTATCTAACAATTCTATAACTCCTCAATTTATAAATATTTTACACCTAAATTTTCATTTATCTTATAACAGTCTACAATTTTAGATTTGTCAATATTCATTAGCAAAACACTTTAAAAAAAAAAACAAAAAAAACGTTACGAGAAAAAAATAACGAATATCACACCAGTCGACTAGCCGAAAAAGTAACCGTAATCCATAAATCACTTATCTTATTTTTTAGTTTATATTATAAACTATCTACGAGCATATTTTTCTTTTCCTTAATATACAAATTATCAGTATTAAGGATCCTACCCGTAGTGTTTAATCGTTGAACATTGTATTTAGTTTGCAAGTCCTAGATTTACTTCGCAGTACATTTTCAAGTCAGTTTAGTTTCTCCGAAAGTTTGTGTAAATTAACCTACTTTCTAAGATAAAGCGTTTCAATTTATTAAATCAGCCAGATAAAAGATTTTTTCCCAGATTATGATAAATAGTGAGAACTTATCCTTCAGCTGCAAATGTATCCCCCTCTCGGGCCTACAAAGGACTCTGAGGATATTTATTCACCCGTTTAGTCGTGATTTTGGAGAAATTTGCCACGCAGAAGCGGGTTTTCTTGTGAATTGCCGACGAAAATACTCTAATACACTCTGTTAGTATCACTTTCGAGGACTATTATTAAAAACATAAATAAAGGGATAAATACCACTTAATTTAACAATTTAGCCATGTATGTTTCTTAATCCGCCGACGAGGATGATGTCCTGTATTTGTATCCTTACAGTTAATGTAAACTGTTATTAGGAGAACATCATGGACCCAGGACAAAAGGTCAAATGAGATAAATATTATGAACTAAATACAACGGTTTGGAAATTTAAAATAAGCTCTCACTTTAGTTTCGAGGGTTGACTTTATTTTATATTATTTTTTGACATCTCATCAAAGATGAAGAAGAATATGGAAGCCTGGGCATTTACGGGGCTGACGACCGTCATCGGCTGGTTTAAGTGATCACTTTACACACGTGTAACATTCACCAATTCTACCCATTATTGACATCCACACTACTCAAATTCTCGGAAGTTCTATATATATATATATATATATATATATATATATATATGAACCAATTTAGAAACCTTGTTCTTGAATCACTAGAACTTCACTAGAGACATCTATTGGTGAAATGTAAAGAAGCTTTTTACTAAGCAGAAACTCTTATATTAGTATGTGAGGTCCGAATCCTGGATTATAAATCACACACATGAAAAACGCCAGAAAATACCATTTTCATTTTTATTATTTAAGCTTATAATTTGACCAGATAATTTATTTACAACATTTTGGTGTGTCGAAAAAAAAAAGAAAATAACTCCTGTAATTGGAGATAATCCAGATTTTGTGAACGAGTTTTTGGACACACTCAAAATGTTGACTTTATTTACAACATTTTGAGTGTGTCCAAATACTTGTTCACAAAATTTGGATTATCTCCAATTACAGGAGTTATTTTCATATTATTTTTTTGACATCTCATCAAAGATATATTTTTGACTTTATTTTATTTGAGGGATTATTTTTCTATTAAAAATACGATTTATTTGGTAAATTTCTTAAATCTATTGTGACACATGTTTTGATGTGTTTCGAATCATTTTCTAACACTGAAACAAAGTCTAAATTATAGAGTTATGTCCTTAGAACGTTAAAATTTAAAGATTGTTTTTTTTAAATCCTCATTTTGTTAATAAGTTTAGATTTTGTTGGACTCATAAAATCAAATGGATTTTGATTTTTAAAGTATTTATTCAAATGTAATTTGCTACACATTTTACGCATAATTGTTACATTTTATACTACCACTACTACTACTACTACCATCACGCCGTTTCCCCGCAGGGGTAGGCAGAGAAGATGGAACGCCACACTCTTCTGTCCTGACATACACTCCTAGCCTCCTTCACATCCATACATCTAGTCATACATGCCCTCCGATTACGCAGACTTTTGACACCGCCAGATTTTAGGTTCTGATTGATCTGATCGTGCCAAGTCTTTTTCGGTCGTCCACGTTCTGTTTTCCCTCTCACATTCGCCACATATATTTTCTTAGTCATTCTCTCGCTATCCATTCGCTCCACATGTCCATACCACCGCAAAGAGCTCTTTCTAATCTTTTCAATTATTCCTTGTTCAGCCTTACATTCTTTTCTTATATCTCCGTTTTTAATTCTGTCATACAATTACATATATTAATTACAATTAATACTGTTACATTTTATATATTTTTTTATAATGTTAAGTTAGGTAAGGTTGTAACCCTACATAATTCTTGTTACATCCTTTTATTAATCGTAGATAATTACATGATTAATTTAAATTTTATTTGATACATATCGCTAACTCCTTTCAAGAACGTCATAAATTAAAAATCGTCAATTTTCAGTTGTCATGTTTTCAGAATGCCCAGAAAATGAACTAAATCCCAGCAAAAGCGGCATATTTTTAACTTAATTTTTACCCGCTACAGGACAAAAAATGTTATTTTTGCATTTTGAAGAAAAGGTGTTGTTTAATTATTTTTTTAAATAAACTAAATATTTTTCAAATGGAGAAAAAAACCTTCATATTTCACCTAAAAAGATTTGTAGCACAGTATGAAGTTCAATAAGTGGCTTGATATTTATTTTGAATACATTGTATTATATTTTTAAACTTTAAAAACGTTCACCTGAAAAATCAAGTTTTTTGATTTATGACGTTCTTGAAAGGAGTGAGCGATATGAGATAATACCTAATGAATTTTAATTTTAAAAGCAATTTATTCGAATATTTATTTGCTACACATATTGCGCATAATGTTTTTTCTGTAAGATTTCTGGATGGTGTTAAATGGTGTTAAATCAAAGAATAGTGCGAAAGGGTTTAATTAAGGACAGAAGAGAAAGTGTAAGCAGTACGTTTTTAGTGGGTAATTAAATCCAATACTGTCTGTAGAGCTCTGCGTGCCTCTCCCAAATATCTTTTACTATTATTGGACATTAGTAGCTGTCAGTCAGAATAGAAAAGTAGCAATCAGCATAACAAAAAAGACGCTTGTAGCTGTCAGCACAGTAAAACAGACTGCATTATTGTTTTTTTTTTGCTACCAATGTTTACTTCATTTTAATGCTTCATATTTCATTTTTACTGTGTGTCTCTTTTAAATACCTATTAGATACATACTTTTACCGTTTATTTGCTTGTAGCTGTTAGGCTAAAAAATTGGCGCGAATAACATGAAAACTGCATTTTTAGTATTTTTTTACATATTTTTTACCTATGTTCGTTTCAAAGTTCGATACTATTGTATATTTATATAATTAATATTGGTGTTTCATTTTCATTTTGAATTACGTCTTTCTTTTGTTTTTTTACAGATGAATATTTTCAAATACAGTCTTAAACTCTTAATTATTTAAACTATTTTTCGCTAAAAGAAATTTAGTATTTTTATAATTAAACTTTATTGATACTTCTATTATAATATTTTATCATGATATATATGGGCATTTATCATTTTCATTGAATATGGCTAAATTCTTTTAAATATGTGTTTAATAAATTAGAAGGGAAATTGAATAACGTTTCTTAATAATGTATTGTAGATACAACAAAAAATAATAATTTTCATTTAAAATATTAAAAAATAAAACACACATTTTCAAACCTTTTTTTAATATTGACTGGCTTAGAAAAATATTAAATAAAATATCTTGGAAAAACTCGGGTATCACGTATCTTCCGTGTCGTGATAACTCCAAATTTTTGCAGGATTTCTCAAAAGTAAACATAAGATACAATCAGCATTTTCCATAAAAATGATATCCCGGGTGTAAAAATGATCCAATGAATCGGATATGTATCGAGGAACGGAACACGAATGTGAATATCCCCCAAGAAGGGAGACAACGGGGGTGGTCTACCTTTCCCCGAGAACGGTGGATTTATTTTTCATTTTCTAACACCATCCCTGGTTTGAAATCAGGTAAAGCAGGAATATTCCCTCTTATTCCAGAAGTTCTCATTTCTTTATTTATTGATTTGGCGTTTAATTTGTAGAACTCTATTTTAATTTATGTATTAATTATAAATCAAATGTAGATTTTTTGAGTCTACTAAGTTGTATTTTATTAACAAAAACACATGAAAAAATTATATTGTGACAATTGTTTCGCCTTGTTACGGCATTATCAAACGAATTTTTGGTTCATTCGTTTCGTTCATTCGAATCATTCGATTGATAATGCCCTAACAAGGCGAAACAATTGTCACAAAATAAATTTTTTGTATGTTTTTGTTAATAAAATACAACTTAGTAGACTCAAAAATCTGTGTTTGATTTAAAATTAAAAAATTAATTATTAGTTCATGTTGATCCTTCGCAGATGACGGAATAATTTTCGCGTATGTTACTTTCGTATCATTTTAAATTCATAAGCTCAAAGAAATCACTTCAATGTAATTCAATAACAACTTAAATCTACGACATTTTAAGAGCGCCAATTACTTGGGCATGGCCAGGTCAGGAGTCGGAATAATCGGTGGGTATGTATGAGGAGATGCATAAAATGTGGAAGAAGCGATCATTATTTATAATGACAGATTGGTGTTGCGTCTTATTTTATCTGCCTATCATTGCGGGAATGTCCGCATGCCTATCCTGTCCGCCTCTGTAGTGTAATGGTCAGCAAGCTCGGCTACCGTTCTGGAGGTCCCGAGTTCGATTCCCAGAGGTCAAATAAATAAAAGTGATTTTTTCACTCTAATATTTATTCAATACCCTGTACTGAAACCATGTGTTAACGATCAAGATAACACTGCGTTTATATGATGTAGTACCCTATGCACCATTGGGGTGCGGATAAGGGTTTGAAAAATCCTTGCGGGAAAGTGGCGTTATAGTTAGTTGATTGGTTAGTCACAGCCTCATCTGTTTGTCATGATGAAAAAATATTACAATAATATGTTTTAATAATACTCTTGGTACTCGTATAAATGAATATTAGTCATTAAACATTTTTTTGACATCTCAACAAAGATGCAGAAGAGTATGGAAGTCTGGGCATTTACAGGGTGTACAACCTGTCATAGGCTGGTTACGTAATCACTTTACACACGAATAACATTTACTCTTAATTGACAACCACAGTACTCAAATTTCGAAAGTACTACTTATATGAACCATCTCATGACATTTTGTGATTTAGTTAACAACAACTACAATATCTATAATTTCATTAACAAAACGTTTATTTAGCAGATACCATGGTATTTGTATGCAAGTTCCAAACCCGGATTATTTTACTTACTGAGAAACGACTTAAAACATGATTTTTTAAAATTATTTTTATGTACCTTAGAATTTGACTAGTAATATTTATTCAGAACATTTTGAATGTGCCAAAAAACTTGTTCACTAATCTGGATTTTACAATATTTTGAGTGTGTCCAAATACTCGTTCACAAGATCTGGGTTATCTCCAATTACGGGAGTTATTTTCATATTATTTTTAGACAGTATTTTTAATGTTTCAAAATTGGTTCATATAAATATAACTAATAATTTGAATAGTGTGATTGTCAATAATGGGTAGAATTGGTGAATGTTACACGTGTGTTAAGTGATTATTTAAACCAGCCTATGACGGTCGTCAGCCCCGTAAATGCCCAGACTTCCATATTTTTCTTCATCTTTGATGAGGTGTCTAAAAATAATATGAATCTGGATTTTCTCTACTTGAGAGTCATTTCAACGTTTCGGCATTTGGTAATAGTTAAACTATAAAATATCCATATTTACTCCAATGCATTTGAGAAATACGCGATAAGGATAACAGTCCAATTCACGAATGAAAGTCTTTTGCTTCATTCTGATTCAGAGAGTTAATATAACTGCGTTCAGAAAAGCTCGCGCCACAAATTGAGAACCATCGCTCTGAAACATGCTCTTGCTAGCAGAGGAGAAATTTTAGTGCTTTAAAGGAAGTGTTTTATACAAGATTGGCTGATTTTAACTTTAAGTAAATTGGTTTAGGGTTTATAGTAGCTTTAAAATATTACATAGAAAGTTTCTTGAACTTTTATCAGATTGCATTCGGTCATTGGCTTGCGATCTCAATGAAAACGTGCATTGACTCTAAGATAGCGTTTTAGTAGCGTGTTTTGTATTTATAGACGTCATTTTTTTAGTTTTAGTAATCGATGCATACTTGCACGTATAACTTAGTACATAATGAAGTGTTTAATTTTCTTTTTACCGGAGTTAAAAAATCAAAAGCAAATAAAGTTAGAGTATTATGGATATCTGGGCATTTACAGGGCTCATGACTTGTTACTGGCAGGTTTAAGTGATTTAATTTATTTTCTCAGATGTAGTGTGCAGGATGTATATGGCAAAACGGTGTTATTTACTTTGTGTTATTCTTGTACAGAGATAGAAAGACGATAAAACTTTTTTCATCAATTAATTCGGATTTTCACTTCACTTTCACGCGTCACTTTATAGTAATATCTTTCCATTTTATTTGATAAATACCGCTATTTTCAGTGGCATTTGCCTAGAAAAACTTGAATTTAAAACGATAAAACTTTAATTTAAATGGTTTTATCTGTATTAAGGCATCGATTTTTAAGAAAAATTTGTCACTTTAACAACGTAGAGTATATAAATTTAATGACTAATTCGGCAGTCACTTTGCAGTAATTCCTACCCATTTTTAATTTCAGTTTTACTTGGTAAAACCATTATTTCCTATAATCTATTGTGACACGTGTTTCCATACGTTCTGCATTATTTTACGGTTTTTAAAAATGATGCGGAATGCATTAAAACACGTGTCACAATAGATTTTAAGAAATAATGATACATACCATGACGTAAAACTTAAATTTAAATTAAATAAACTTAACTGTATTTAAACCAACAAACAGTTTCAAGTAACCTTAACTTCCTTAAACGAGCGGTTTAAAGTACTGAAATCGTTTAGCATAAACTTTTAGAAGTAAAGTAAAGGCTTTCTTCATTTCGAAAAGTAAAAGTTGATGCGTTATCTTTTTATTGTAATCGACCACCTGACTATCGAGATAATGGTTAGTATAAAACAATTTCAAGGTGTGATTATTTTAATGGAACATAAATAATTTGTAATGCTTAAACGCATTCATCTCATGTACATATATCGTAATTTAAAAGAAATAATTCTGTCGGAAAATCCAAATCGTGGTATAATTTTCAATGGAAGATTTATTACTAATTTTTAAATTTAAAAAAAAAAATCATCATAAAGATATCATAACATGGAAGAAATAATTTGTCACAAAATCTAAATCGTGGTGATTTTTTTAAAAGATTATATGTTTGTATTTGTCTTCTTCTTCTTCTTCTTTTTCTAGATTCTAAGGATCTGTTTGTGCCTCCGCTTGTAGCTCTTGGGATGTTGTTGACTCCCAGTTGTCTTTTCACGTTTTTGGAGGTCTGCCTGGGGGTCTGCGTCCCTTCAGGGATTCATCGAAGGGCGATACGTGGAAGTCTGTCATCTGACATTCTGTTTGCATGATCATTCCAATATCGCCAATGTTGTCGTCTCCACCTCAGGATATATATTTATTTATATATTTGTATTTGTGATTCTAAAAAACACTTTCATCTTACAAATATCATATTTTGGAATGTTCTATCGTGTAACCCATAATCATCTCAATCAATGTTTTTATTAGCTATTGAAAAATAAGGTTAATTACAAGGTTAAAATATCTACATGTTTATTTTATATAATTTAATCGTCTGACATATACAGCTATTCCAGAAGAAATTAATAAACTTTGAATATTAAAATTTATAATCGCTGTGAGATTGGTGTAAATTTATATATGTTACGCCGCAATCAAATATTTTTACGACCGACACGTCAATAAACGTGAGATAACAGCATCTCCGAAATATTATAAGCCCCTTGAACCGTACACCTACGTACTTCCGTTTTCAATAGGAAACAACTTATGAAATACCAAGTCTATGTAACCAGAAGCATTTGATAAAAATAATAATAATAATAAAACCCTAATCCGCACCCCAATGGTGCATAGGGCATTGCGTCATATAAACGCAGTGTTATCTTGATCGTTTACACATGAAGGAAAGGTGATCATCCCTCCGCTTCAGGTACCAGTCCAGGGTAATATTGAATAAATATTACAGTGAAAAAATCACTAATATTTATTTGACCCCCCTGGGAATCGAACCCGGGACCTCCAGAACGGTAGCCGAGCGTGCTGACCATTACACTACGGAGGCGGATAAAAATACAATACTTTATTGTGCATTGAAAATATAAATAACACATTTTCAGGGAGAACGCATATGTTGTTTATGTTTACATACAAGTATCAACTTAGGTAAGAAAGAACATTCATTCATTCAAACCCTTATCCGCACCCCAATGGTGCAAAAGGGCACTGCATCATTTAAACGCAGTGTTATCTTGATCGTTAACACATGAAGGAAAGGTGATCAGCCCTCCGCTTCCGGTACCAGTCCAAGGTAGTAAAGAATAAACAAAAGAGTGAAAAAATCACTATTAAAAATAAAAAAATATAAGAAAGAACAGTAAAACAAATTTTCGAGGCGAATGTGGTTAGTAATAGAAGCAGAGGAAGAGGAAAACTTGCCATGATCAAGTGTTTCAAATACTTGAAAGTGGGCAGTGAGTCGGAATAATCGTCGGGTGTGTATGAGGAGATGCATGAATGAGGAAGAGCCATAGAATGTTTGAAAAGTGTTGCTTTATATTCTCTCGATTTGCTGTTTTATTTTATTTTTTTGTTAATTTTTTTTCATTTTTAAAAATTTTTCCTATTCTGTTTACTACTTGTATTGTTATCTAACTCAAACAATATTTTAATACAGGGTTTAAATCCCGACGTAAACGTAGACGTAAGAGACATAGAGTTTCACGAAGCATAAAATATTTGTTCAGGGAGCTTGATCAACACCAAAGCTTTCTAGTTGCAACGATTTTGTCATTAAACTTTTAAAACTACATAAAAAATGAAAATTTAAATAGCCGTGAGCTTTATTCTCCGTGGTTAAACTTTAACTAAAGATTATCTTAAGTAAAACCCAATTAAAACTCAGCGTCATCTTCCAAACGAATAAAGGGGTAGATTTTCCAATTTAAACCAAGTTGAGTTTAACTCCATTGTAGTCAAAGTTAATGGTTAAAAAGATTTTTCCCAATTTAAATCTGCTAACACAATTTGTGCAATTCATTATGTAGATGAGAAGATGCATTTTATACGTTTTCTGATATTTTTACTATTTATATTCAAGCCAATTTTTATACATATTTAAAAAAATATTTGACTACATTTATGAAGTGCCATCTCTGAAAAACCTTATGAACTAGTACGAAAATCTTCGTACAGCAAAATCAAAGTTTTTGAATATTTAATTTGGGTCGGAGTAGTTATTTTTACGTAATGTGTATGTAAAGTGGCCACTCAATCCAGCATCCGACAAGGCGTTAGTCTTGTAAATGATCAGAGTTTCATATCAAAAACACATTTTTTTGTCTTTCTTGTGATATTTTTAAAATGTCGTTGATACTGATATTTTATAAATATCGTGCATTAAATATATAATCACCTTGTGGATTACAGAATAAAGTTAGGAAATAATATCTATTTATTCATATTTTAAATATTCAAAACCTTAAGTTCGAAATTTATACAAGCATTTTATAAAAATACCTTAGCCGAAAGGTATTTTTATAAAATGATTGTATATAACCACTCGCAGAGACTTTAGTCAACCGGTTTTGAGATGTTTTTATCTCTTCGTCAGGACAATTACTATACCAGCATGCAAACACCATACTCCATTACCATACACACTCATGCTTACAAAAAATATTCAGTACATGTTGGTGGTCGGTTTAACTTTTAAAACTTGTGATCAATATTTTTTGTAGGTTTGAGTGTGTGAATATGCTTTAGTGGTACTGTATAGTGTTGTTCGAATGTGGTGTTATGATAAATCTGATAAAGAGACGGGGGGTACACCTCGAAACAGCCAAACTTAAATCAAGATGAGTGTTTTAATACTTACATAACCAGCATTTCGTTAAAATATATCATCGTTTATCACAAACATCAGCAGAAAAATATGTGACTTTATCAAGTTGTTACATATTTTTTTTATTCGTGAAAAATCACAACATATTTTATTAGCTTTCTTAAGTACCCAAAGGAAGACAAGATGCTTAGGCGCCATTTTATTTTATGACTTGCCTTAAAAGTTTTTCTCAACATTATCATAATAAATTTAAGGTAATGTACGACAGTTGACAGTCAAATGCGATGATAACCTCTCTCGTGAAAAGGACTTATTAAAAAAAATCAAGTCCATATTATTATATCGACTTGCGTGAATCGTTTTTCAAATTCTTGGTACTTCATTTATCGTTTTCAAAAAACTTACGGTAATTTATGTACTATAGTTGTCAGTCAAATAAGTTCGTGAAAAGAATTTATTCAAAAAAAGAATCAAGTCTAACTAACTAACTAACTAACCATCACGCCGCTTCCTCGCAGGAGTAGGCAGAGAGGATAGAACGCCACACCACTCTTTTTTTGCAAACATTCCTTGCCTCTTCCACGTTCATGCATCTCCACATACACACCCGCCGATTGTTTCGACTCCTAACCTGATCGCTTTCAAGTATACCTGGTCGTGCCAAGTTTTTCTCGGTCTTTCTCTGCTCCTTTTTCCAATTACATTCGCCTCATAAATTTGTTTTACCGTTTTTTTTCTCAGTCATTCGTTCTACATGTCCAAACCATCTCAACACACCTTTCTTAATTTTATCGATGATGCTTGTCTCATCTTTGCAATTTTTCCTTATTTCACTATTCGAACATCTATCATACATCATTTTGTCGCACATTTTTCTGAAAGATCGCATTTCGACTGCATTCAGTCTACTTTCATCCTTCTTTTGCCAACTCCATGTTTCACTTCCATACATTAGGGTCAGAACCAGGACTCCGTTGTGTACTGTCAGTTTAGCTTTCGCTGATAGGTTTTTATTTACTGTAACTGATTTCAGTGCACCATTCACTTTGTTCCCAGCATTGACTCTCTTTTCTATGTCTTTATCAATCTTTCCATCCCTAGAAAATATACTACCCAAATATATGAAATCATTTACCGGTTCCAAATCTCTCCATTTACCAATATTTTACACTCAGATCTTTATTCATTTCTTTCAAAAACCATAATTTTGGATTTGCTAATTCATCAATCAACCACTTTCCTTGCACACATTATATCACTTTTGTCACCAACGTTAGCAAGTCTTCTCTGCTATCGACAAGAAGAACAGCATCGTCAGCATACAAAAGGCAACAGACAGTCAAATTATTCATTCTAGCTCCAACATTTAAATCTTTCAGTTTAATTCAAAGAATCAAGTCTATATTATTATATCCATTAAGGTTAATAGATTTTCAAATTTTTTATTCTCTTTTTATCATAATAAATTAAGTATAATGTACTACAGCTAACAGTCAAATCAGATGATTACTTCTTTCATAAAAGGACTTTTTTTAAAGAATTAAGTCCATATTATTATATCGATTTACTTGAATCGATTTTCTAATTCTGGGAACTGAACTAACTTATACTACTTGAATGTAACGGATCACATTATGTATTTAGGTTCCAGTAAACCAATCGAGGTAATAAGGCATTCGATGATATTTCTATTTCTAGGGCTACAACTATCATAATTCATTATATACATAGATATAAATCAACCTCATATAGGTAAAAACCGCAACCCTTTCTGATCTGAATTTATTTACCTTTCAAAATAAAATTTATAATACTTTATTATATATATTATAAATTTTGTATATATATATATATATATATATATATATATATATATATATATATATATATATATATATATATATATATATATATATATATATATATATATATATATATATATATATATATATATATATATATATATATATATATATATATATATATATATATATATATATATATATATATATATATATATATATATATATATATATATATATATATATATATATATATATATATATATATGTATATATATATGTATATATATATATATATATATATATATATATATATATATATATATATATATATATATATATATATATATATATATATATTTATATTTATATTTATATTTCAGAGAGTTCCCGGAATGTTTTTTTAGTACATTTTTACAAAATTTTTATGATATTTAACTCTAAACAAAAACTGTCAGTTACAGTATTTGCCAGAATTTTTTTATGAGCAATTCACATGTATTTTCTTTACAATATTTTGAGTGTGTCCAAATAATTGTTTACAAATCTGGATTAGCTACAATTATAGTAGTTATTTTTCATATTATTTTTTGACGTCTCACCCTATGACGTTCGTAAAATACCCAGACTTCTATATTCTTCTTTATCTATGTTGCGATGCAAAAAAATAATAGGTATTTTATTAATAAAATATTCATTTGGCGAGTTGAAATCAACGATCTTATTTTTAGAGTGGGATTAAAAAATATGACAGTGTTTTAAAAAAGTCAATAATCGAATAAATATATATTGTATACTCGTTCATTATTTGTTTGAAAAATAGTTTTTTAGAAGTTGATGAAAAATATTTTTCAAAGCTTCCGATGACCTTTTTTTTGGACTTCTTTCAAACGTTGCCAACATGAAACGTCACTTGCATAACAACCATTTTGTTACAATGAAACCACACATTTTCCTTCAAAATTACCTGCCAACATTTTTTGACGTATGGAGAAAGCCTCTTCATTATTTTTCATTCGGAAATGTCAAAACAGGGCGCATCAAATGCATGTCGCGAAAACCTCTCAAAATAATATTTCGTTCATTTTTTTCAACAATTTTTTTTGTTACTTTCACTCGATATGAGTTTTTTCCTGTCAGTTTTCATTTAAATTTACAATAAACATATCGTGATCATATAGGAGAAAATGACCAATCGCATTTTTTACAAAAACGTTATCTATCGGAGCGTATCTAAGCAACCAATTAAGGAATCAATTATGTACCCGTATTCTAAATCACTTCACCACAATGGGGTGGCAAAAAAAACATAGACCCATTAGAAAATATTTCCATTTTTGCAAGTGACTGCTCATATTGTAGTCATACAGGAGAAAATGACCAAGTGCATTTTTTACAAAAACGTGATCATCGCCTATTTGATAACTTACTAGCTTAATGCTGAAAAAAATCCCAAAGGATTTTTAACTTGGAAGTATAATATATAATAATAATAAAACCCTTATCCGCACCCCTATGGTGCATAGGGCACTGCTTTATGTGAACACAGTGTTATCTTGATCGTTTACACACGAAGGAAAGGTGATCAGCCCTTCGCTTTAGGTACCAGTCCAGGGTAATATTCAATAAATATTACAGTGAAAAAATCACTTATATTTATTCGACCCCCCTGGGAATCGAACCCGGGACCTCCAGAACGGTAGCCGAGTGTGCTGACCATTACACTATGGAGGCAGACAAATAATATATTGACATGTTAAAAATGACTAACTGCATTGATGTTTATTTTCTTGCCAAGAAAAGTGACTTAAATGGCCCTCCTGAACATTTAACGTTTTGTAAGTTGGTCACTTTCTCCTGTACGACTACGATGTTTTGTAAATAAAAACATTTTTACTAATTTGCAATATGGAACACTAATTTTTTTCATTTCATAATAAAATTATTATAAAAAAATGCTTATAAATATTTATTTATTATATTTATACATCAATAATTAATGATGTACAAATATAAAGAATTTACATGGCTTATGACCTGTCATAGACTGGTTAAAGTAATCATTTTATACACGTGTAATATTCACCATTCTATTCGCTATCCCTGTAAAATACTGTACTTCTTTTTTTTGACACAATCAAAATATTGTGGATGCACTATGCAATGATAAAATAAAAACTATTTAGTTTTTTCAACATAAAATTAATTTGATCAGTGTTACCGGGTTTCATCGATACTGACATTATCAGACTGGACCAGCCTGATGATGTCGGTCACGATGAAATCCAGTCACTAATCAAATCAAATATATGTGGGAAAACTTTTTAGCTGTTATTTTATGAGTTCCACCAAGAAATGTCAAAACAAAATTTAAATCTTGCATATTTTATGAAAATTAAACACTTGAATAATCCACTTAATCGAGTTTTATTTTTATTTACGACTAGTTTCGAAAACGACAATTGTTTTCATCTTCTGGTACAAATTAAAACTTACGAATAAAAATATATTTAGGTGTATATATACTGCGAGAAGTCTAAGAATTAGAATTAGAGAACATCGTCGTGGACGTCACCATTATTATCAATGTTTCCTTTTACAAAAAATGTTGTTCCTCAACCCCCCTACCTATATTTATTAACCACCTATATACACCTAAATATATTTTTTATATACACCTAAATATATTTTTATTCGTTAGTTTTAATTTGTACCAGAAGATGAAAACAATTGTCGTTTTCGAAACTAGTCGTAAATAAAAATAAAACTCGATTAAGTGGATTATTCAAGTGTTTAATTTTAATAAAATAATCATGTCATTCCACGAAGTTAATGCCGAATCAATAAATAATATTAATCTTGCATAATATACCATACGACTATTACTTACAATACGAGTACATTTAAATAAATCAATGATTTGATATGAAGTTTTCGTATCAAATACTATTTACTTAGCAATTAATAATTGCAAAAAAGTCGCCGGTTTGGTTATGATTGAATACGAAAATCACCGTTAAAATTAATTGCATATTTTTATCTTACGAATAATAGCTTGATATTTTAAGCTTTATCTTAAAAACTAACTGCACGCAATTCAATATATTATTTTACTTTTGTTTATTTTTTTACAATGCAAAATTATTACACATATTAACACACCACTATTTTTTATCATTATTAATTAATACTGTTTGTTTTTATATATTTATAATACTAAGTGAGCTTTAATATAAATGTTTATATGTATAATATGTTCATTTATAAATATAAATATATCCGCACCCCAATGGTGCATATGCCACGGCATCATATAACCGCAGTGTTATCTTGATCGTTAAAAGAATTATCATGATTGTATTAATGCCTAAGAGTATTATTGATAACCATGTATAAATACATGTTCAACGTCAAAGTACAGTATATGAAAAAAGCAAATAACCGTGTTTCCTTTTTTTGCCTTATTTTGTAAATTTCATGCCCAATTTTCGCTTGATTTATGTTTGTTTTATTTCAAAATGATTTGCTATCGTAAATCGGTCAACTTATGTACAAAACAAGGTTAAACTTATGAAGGTGTTGAAGGTTAACGAAGAATTATCAAATAAAATCTAATAATTATGCCAAAAATAAGCTTTTATAAATAAATATGTATTCCATAAAAAAGTAAGTTGATAGTGTTAGTGTTCTTATTATAATATTTACAAAAAAAATCATTTTATTTTTAAAAAATCATGCCTTTACATTTTTGTAGCCTGTCCGTTTTCAAGATATATGACAGTTGCGGTAGAGTGGGTTCGAACCTAAACTACAGGACGACAACCTGACAAAAAATTATTAAACTTTTTATTTTATTAATTATTAAGTAAATATTGTGTCAATATGCCCTAATTGGGTCAGAAAATCAATTTGTAACACAGTTAAGAAACTTCCAAACTAGCATTGTGACGGATATTTTTGTAAAGTGATGTGAGTAAACAGTACACAGGAATGTAAAACTCTCGTGGGGTAGCCGAAAATCTACTTAGCGTTTCAATTTCTTGGCTTTGCCATAACAACACTATTTTCCCTATAATAAACACTATTTTCTGGCGTTTAATCATAACACATGTCAAAACAAACCGGTGTGCGATTAGAGGCGAATTCCTTAAATTCGACATCCTTTTGTTTACACAACCGTGCCTGTTTGCCGGCAGTCCTGTCTCCTAATCAACACGCAAACGGAAATACGCGTCTGGTTAAAATTACCCGGCATGTCATGGAATTAACTAGCTGAATAAAAGGAAGGTTTTATTGCGTTAATAAACCCTTCCTCAAAATACTTTTTTTACGTCAAATTACAAAAATGTTGTTGGATTTTTTTCGTTTCAAGATTATGTTCAATGATGATTCATCCACCTTGTTTTGAAATAAAAAAAATATCAATCAGTTCATGGTGCACTGAAATCAGTTATAGTAAATAAAAACCTATCAGCGAAAGCTAAACTGACAGTACACAACGGAGTCCTGGTTCTGACCCTAATGTATGGAAGTGAAACATGGAGTTGGCAAAAGAAGGATGAAAGTAGACTGAATGCAGTCGAAATGCGATCTCTCAGAAGAATGTGTAACAAAACGATGTATGATAGATGTGCGAATAGTGAAATAAGGAAGGAATGCAAAGCTGAGATAAGCATTATCGATAAAATTAAGAAAGGTGTGTTGAGATGGTTTGGACATGTAGAACGAATGAGTGAGGAAAGAACGGTAAAACTAATTTATGAGGCGAATGTTGGCGGGAAAAGAAGCAGAGGAAGACCGAGAAAAACATGGCACGATCAGGTATGCCAAATACTTGAAAGTGGTCAGGTTAGGAGTCGTAACAATCGGCGGGTATGTATGAGGAGATGCATGAACGTGGAAGAGGCGAAGAATGTTTGCAAGGACAGAGTGGTGTGGCGCTCTATTCTCTCTGCCTACCCCTGCGGGGAAGCGGCGTGATGGTTACTTAGTTAGTTAGTTAGTCAATCAGTTCAAGAACTGATGACTGGTTTTCTAACAAAAAGATAAGCATTATTCAACACAGTATAAAGCATTTTAATATTTTTTTATGACAATACCACAAATTTTAGAGTATTATATTACAATACCACAAAGTTAACGATGCTTTTAATATACAAAATGCATTTTTATTGTGACTAAATTTTGTTCAAAAATTATAAAAAAAATTAATCATTATCAAAATAGTTTATCTTTATTTATAGGTTTATATTATCAATATATTTTTTTAATAAATAACTTTTACGCGGAGCGAATCCAGAATGTACAAATATTTGGACACATCTAAAATAAAGAGAATATATTTTTTTAATTGTTGTCATTTAAGGCATTTCCTGGTGTGCGAAATAATTCCGAAAAGAGTCTTCCGTACATTTTATGAACGTTTGTTCTTTAAAAAAAACTTAATATCATATAAATTACGACCATAGATGTTTGCGACGAAGTTACATCTGGTTTATATTTGCGATTGAAGAATTGACAGAAATTTTCAAAATTCGAGTAATGTGGCAGTCAATCATTATTAAAATGGTGAATGTTACACAGTTTATAAAGAGTAGGTACAAACGACTGGACTTCCGTAGACTCAAATAAACATCTTCATCTTTGTTGAGATATCAAAAATAAAAGAATAAAGTTTTTTTTAAATCCCCGTTAAAAAACACACTAAAAACTTGATTTACCCGAGGAATATCCAGATAATAGGTGAAAACGAAAGGAAAAAAATCACTTGAAAAGCAGTGATTTGGAAAATTCGATGTGAAATATATACCGAAAAATTCTTGATTCGTTATATATCAAAGATTTCGAATTGTTCCCTGAAATTGGGACTTTTATAAAGTAAGCGTATTCGCTCAAAATAGACCGTATTTCTCTCGAGTTATACGAATATCCAGAAAATTTATTGCGGAAGGTTTGAGCTATAATAAAATCGGTCAATATTTGATCTAACTTTGTTTGAACAATAACGAATTTGAGAAAATTTGCGCGGTTTTTATTTCATCTTCAATCTTAACGGTGTATTTTTGAAGCATTATATTAAACACTTTTCACTTACTTTTATAATAATTTGTTTATTTTATATTACAAGTACTAAATTATGTGTGTTAATATACTAATGTACTGAATCTGTTGAACTTGGTTTTCGATCATTTTTAACCTAGAATATGATTATGCGAGTGTTTCGATAATTACGAAATCAATGTTCATAATGAAGTCCTGGTTCCAACCCTAATGTATTGTAAATGAAGCATAGAGTTGGCAGAAGAAGGATGTAAGTATAACGACTGAATACAGACGAAATTCGATTTCTTAGACAATGTGCGGCAATACGATGTATGATAGATGTTCAAATGGTGATGTAAGGAAAAAATGCAAGGTTGAGATAAGCATTATCAATAAAATTAAGAAAGATGTGCTGAGATGGTTTAGGCATGTGAATCGAATGAGTGAAGACAGAACAGTTAAACATATTTATGAGGTAAATGTGCTTGATAATAGAAGGAAAAGGAAGACCGAGGAAATTTGAAAATGAACAATTATTTCAAATATTAGAGCGATATAAGGTCAGGAGTAGGAATATTCGGCGATGCATGAATTCGGAAGAGGCAAATATTGTTTGCAAAGTCAGATTTGTATGGCGTTCTAGTCTCTCTAGGCAAAGAGAATATAACTCGGCATTTCCGTTAGATAGTTAGATAATATACTAATTTACTGAATCCGTTAAACTTAATTTAGGTTTATTTCAAACGTTAATATTTAAAAAAAATAATATATTATTTTGATATCAATGTAAGTTGATTAATTAACGTTTTGTTTTTATTTTCATAAATGTAATTTATCACATTATAAACATCATTTAAAAAAATACAAATCCCATAAATTCATTAACAGTAAATATGTTACTAATCAAATAAGTACAAAACTGAAATAAATTATATTTTCGTGAAATTAAGGTCAAAATAAATTCTCATTTTAAAACTCTCTGTATTGTATGAATTATAAAAATTAAGAAAAAATCTATAACTATTTAAAAAACAGGTTTCTAGGCGTCGATATAAAATGAAAGATGATGACGCATAAATTACGAAGAGTTGATAATTTTATTTATTGTTTCGGTATTTACTTTGTGGTAAGACATGTTAAAATAATTAAGGAAACACTCGTTTTTATACCACTTGAGTTTATTAATGACTATTAGCTTCGGTAACTTAACTTCCATAGTCAGGTCTGAATAATAACCATTACAATATGTTATTATTCAGACCTGACGATGAAAGTTTAGCTTCCAAAACTAGTAGTCATTAATAAACTCAAGTGGTATAATAACAAGTGTTTCCTCAATCATTTTAAGAGTAGATAACATAAATTCTGGAAGCTCATTTTAAACAATTTTATTTTTTGACATCTCATCAAAGATGAAGAAGAATATTGAAGTCTGGGCATCTACGGGGCTGACGACTGTCATAGGCAAAACTAGTTAGTCATTTTGAAACCGATTGTCGATTAATATAGTATTTATAAAACATTTTGAGTGTGTCCAAATACTTGTTTAAAAATCTGGATTATCTCCAACTATAGGCTTTTTTTATGACCAGATTTCCATATTCCTCTTCATCTTTGATGAGATGTTAAAAAAATAGTATTTTTTTTTAAATTATTATTTCGATACTTTTGTATAATGCTGTCTCTGGTTTAGAAAAATCCCGTACACATTATTTTGTCTGCGATTTACTTTTGCAAAAGATCTTTCTTTAAACTGGTTGGACGTAGTCGAGTTGACAACTAAGCTTGCCAAGAAATTTCAGTCTGAAACTACTAGATAGGAACTTCCTCATTGGCTTTGGATGGGATTGTGAACAATAGAGCTTCCAGCGATGACTGAAAGTTTGCGATTGAATTGATTTGATACATCTCTCGCGAGATGAATTATAGAAAGCATTTTGGATTTTATAATATGCCATTAAATTCTCCATTAAGAAATGGATTGCTTCTGTTTTTTTTCAGCGATCTATGAGCTTTTAATCTACCATGGTAGGCCATCATTTCAGCATTTTCAGGAATTTTGTAGCATGAATTGGATCTTATCCAGTAGCTCAATATCCATAAAGTAGAGACTTTATGCTTGGTGTCTTACTAATTAACTAACGAACCATCACGGTGCTTCTACGCAGGGGTAGACAGAGAGGATAGAACGCCATACTATTTTATCTTTTGAAAAACATTTTTCCACTCTTCCACGGTCATGCATTTACATACCTGATCATGCCAAGTTTTCCTCGGTCTTCCTCTGCCACAATTACATTCGCCACATAATCTTTTATCCCTCATTCTCAATCTCATAAAACTTTTATCACTCATTTGTTCCACACGTCTAAACCGTCGCGAGACACCTTTAAAAAAAAAGGTAATTCTTATCTCAGCCTTGCATTCCTTGCTTATTTCACCATCCAAACATGTATCATACATCGCTGTACACACATTCGTCTGAGAAATTATATTTAGACAGCATTCAGTTTACCAGGCATTTTTTCATTAATAAAGTTCGTATTTAAGTAAAATTTGTTTTATATTTTTGGGGCGATACGCTTTTCTAAAAATTATTGATCAGAAGAGAAGACAAATTTTGAGACATTATGTAATCAACGTTTTTGTTTAAAATGCCTAGAAGTCTGTTTTCTTCAAATATATATCGTTCTTCGATATATTCTGTTCATTTTACGCAAGTTCACTGTTTTTGTAAAGTATTGTCACTTGTCTGTCTTTTTACAAAAATGTTGAGAAATTAAAGAAGGGAATGAATGAACTGCTATATCAAACATTTATTCACTACATTCTTTTCATCTCACTTTTGGCTGCTTTTGTGTTTTTTTTGTGAAAAAGCGTCACCAATTTCAATAAATATAAAACATTTTATTTTATCAAAACAACGTACCTATCTATAGATATCAAATCTCGTATTCAGATTTTTTTTTTAATATTTCCCTAAATCGTCTGAAAATTCATGAAAAACACTGATTTCAAATTATGACTTGAAAAAAGTGAAAATTTTCTTAGAATGTAAAATAATTTATAAAGAATTTCAAACAATTTATAAAGGTATTTTTTTTTTTCAAAGTGAATTGAACCATAAATGTTTTCAATAATGGGTAAAATGGTGAATGTTACACGTGTATAAAATGATCTCTCAAACCAGCCCATAATAGATGGTAAGCCCTGTATATACCCAAACTTCCATGTTCTTTTTCATCTTCGTTGAAATACCATTTTTTATTATTAAGTAGTATCGTTTTTTGAGACACATTTAAATGTCAATTAAAAATCGCATATTTTTTTTGGAAATTAAGCTGTTTTTGTAAAAAAAAAACACCCAGCTTCCCGCAGTGATATGCAGAGGAGAAATATTGTCCAACAAGGAGATATATTGTGAAACGAATTGCCATTTGTACATTCATGCATCTCCACATACATGCACGATAATGGTCCAAACTCGTGACCTTTCAACTTTCAGGGATTTATTGTGAACAAAATAGAACTAGATCAATTTAAACTTTCAAATTGTGTTATCTTTTGTGGATATGTAGTATTTCGTAAGCAAGTTAATATTTAATTCAATTGACTTCATGTTGCAAATGTTATAAATGCACATTATAAAAACCAACATACGAATATGCACTACAATATTATTACTTCATTCACGTGGAAATATTTATTTTTTCTCAAAAAATATGTTCATAAACAAAAAAAACAAAGAAGTATGTCTGAAAAAATATATTGAAATGATTGAAACTGTAAAAGGCTTTATTAATCCTAACAAAAGTGGAAATTTGCATACGAATAGTACATTTTCTTTACTGGCAAAAACTACGCATAAAACTTTTTTTTCTCTAGAAAAGAATTAGAAAAAACTAAATAACCATCACTCTGCTTCCCCGCAGGGTAGGCAGAAAGTCATGAAAATTAATTCGGATATTTAAAAAAAATAACGGATTACACTTTTATTATTTCTGTATAATATAATAATGTTTAAATAAATATTACAAATAGATTTATATTATCCACTGACACTTCGTGATGGAATTGCATTTTTAATTTATTATTAGATTAAAACCAATATTTTTAGCTTTTCCACTTTTTTATTTGACCAGCGACCGGGTTTCGTCGTTACAGACATCATCCAGTCTGATGATGTCTGTAACGACGAAACCCGGTCGCTGGTCAAATAAAAAAGTGGAAAAGCTAAAAATATTGGTTTTAATCTAATAATAAATTAAATATTACAAAATAATTAAATTTCTTACCTGGTGTTTTTCTCTCTCAATATTTTCTTATCCTTTTTTAATCAATGAATGTTTAAACGTCATCATGTTTGTAACAAATGAACACATCTGCTTTAACACATCACTTTAATTTTTAATTTATTTTTCACGATAAGTTTAATTATTTTTTATTTTACATTTTTTGTACTTTTTAGCACTTAAATAAGGTGTATTTTTTACATTTTTATAACCAATGATAATTTACCTGATATTTTTTGTTCTATATTTTTATATTCTATTTTAATCAACCAATGTCAAAAAGCAATGATTTTTATAGCAAACACACACATCTATTTTTACTCTACACTAAATGTTTAAAAAATATTTTAAACAAAAAAAATTATTAGTTAAAAAAAAACTGTATTTTACTATTAGCACTTAGTTAATGTGTAATTTCACATTTTTAAAACTAATTTAAAAAAATAATAATTGTTTGTAAAAGTTCTTTAAAACTTTTTTACTTTAAATCAAGAACCGAATTAACTTATTAAATGATTAATATTTGTATAGCATCAGACCATCAGACCCATTTACGAAAAAGGCGCCAAACAAGTGTTTTGAGCGTCGGTTTTCTGGCGTCGGCGTCACGACGCGTAGCGGGTATAGGTAGAGACTAATCCTGCTTCGTGAACAGAACTCGCGCTACCCGACGCGAATAAGGCTGTATGGGATGCTTCTAGCAACTAAAGTGGTATCCCGGAGGGCGAGTCAGCCATATTTTGCACGAATTTATGTTTTCAGATCGTACCAAAAGTAACGAAAATGTTAACGTTTTTCATGTAGAACCTTTTATTTCAACAATTTTTTTGTTGTTGCATAATCTTCTTTTTCGTAGATGTCAAACTTTATGATAATTGGATTGCTTCTTTCATGATCAACCCACGCCTATCTCAATCTCCCGTTCGTCTCTTAACTTGGCTACAACGCATAATCTTTATAAATAAACAAGTAATTTTGATCACCGTTTGCTTTGACATTTTAAAAGAACATTTAATTCAAATACGCACTTGTTTTTATTGTTACTGGTAAACAATTTGGATTGTTTTTGTTAAAATAAAAATATATGTATCCGAAAACGCCCTATTAAACGATATTTTTGGTAAATAGAAAATCAACCAACTATGAACTTAATTATACTCTTAACTAATTATAAATATGTGAAAATTTACATTCACTCGCTCCTATAAACGAACGAATATTCTCTATATTTTGGTTATGTCTATAATTTTTCGCGTTTAACATGTATTTTGTAACGATCCGTTCATCGACGGTTTTTAGTCCCACAACTACATGTCAGAAATGACATCACGTGATTAATACAACTTTTTTTATCATCCGTTATGGCGGCTTAGGTAAAACATTTCAAACTCAAAACTATTCTGTAATGTCACTAGGTTGGCAAATCTCACTTTATCCATTGATGCCAGGTTGCTATTTCAAAAATACCGTCTGGTTTGCCATATACATTGAGTTTGTACTTACCATTCAATCTATCATGACTTAAATGTTGTCAATTAAAAATATTACTATTTATAATATTAAGTATAATATTTTTAAAAACAGTTATTATAACTTTACTATTAACTATTTTTTAACTTCGAAAATAACATTGAAGATTTACTTATTTTAAAACTTTGCTTTGCCTGAAAAAAATTATCTTTCATTGACTGATTGAAAATATGTAATTTTATTTCTTAAACGTACTTAATAGAGGTTGGCAGACAGCCTTCAAAATGGTTAGCAGTGCACCCACCTATATTTGGAAGGCTTTTGCCGAACTAGAGGAGACTTGCGCTGTTTAGGGGATGAGAGTCTATTCCAACCCTTATATGGGACTTATTATACTAATTATGCAGTCGGAAAATACTGATTAAACAGATGTTATAGGTTGTTTAAATTTATCTTTATATTTGAAAAAAGTTATTGCTACACTCGAAAGACTCACTTGTCGTCTTTGTTTAAATTATTTACTCAGCAAACAAAAGTTTTGAACCAATTGTAATACGTGGTATGAATTATTAAAAACAACGTGATTTTTCAGTACCTTAAAAAACCTGAAAAAGTCTATTTCTTCTGGGTATTTCATGGCAAACGATTTGGCATAGGTTGGTTTGATAAACTATTATACTCACTGAGTAATATTCACAATTCTATCCCACTCAAAAGACTATCTTGTCGTTTATATTTAAAGTATTAAGTTATCAAACAGATAATAAATTTAATGGTATTAATGAATTTGCTGTAAAAACGCGAAAATAAGTATCTTAACAAATCTAAAGAATCTATTTCTCCTGGGTTAGCGACTAGACATATGTTGGTTTAACCGCCCTACGCATACGAACGTACGTGATACGCGCTGTTTTTCTTCACCATTCCGCGCTAACCCGTATGACCTACACGCACGAGAAAAGATATCTGTTCCGAAAACGTTTAATGCGTACCGGATACACTGAGAAAAATTTTTCAGGTTTCATACCTGACAATATTTTGTGACAACAAACGTCGTGTTGTTTTGTTTGTTTATAAAAAAAAATTGTCTGATTATTATATTAAAATTTCATTACATCATAAGCATTGTAAAATTTGACATATGGAAAAATGTGCTTTCTATTTCATTTCTTTTCAATTAAATCAGACTGAGCCATAGCAACGCGTGGCCAGGTACAACAAATATATTTCAATTATAAAAAAAATCACATTTTTATCATATTGTGTAAACAATTATGCTTCAACAAAATATACTAAAATATTTATGAATTTTTACGTACGCACTAAAAAAAAAAGTATGTAGTAAAAATTTATATGGGCCCATCACCTTGACATAAACTAAGGTCCTTTCATTGCAACGATTGAGAAAAGGGGAAATCCTTTGACAAGGATGGCAGTTTTTTATATGATATTATTTTTTATCAAAATACCTGCTTTTATTTGTGAATTCATTCAAATTTTTCCGAAGACCCTCATCAGAATGTTTCCCGATGCCCTATTGAGAAATTTTATTAACACTAAATTTCATATTTTTACTGTTCTTCTTATCGTCTGTCATTTCAAAGGATATTTATCGATGTTTATAGTTTACTATTTTTTCCATAGATGTCTTATTGTTTACTGTTGAAGAGGGTTATGGTAAAATTGACTTTTGGAGGCCTAGTTAGTCAAATAGAATAAACCTATATAGAGTAAGGACTGAACATTGACATTGTTCAAATAATAAATTATCATTTTCAAATATAATATAAACCATATTTAAATTGAAATAAAAGTTTGATTTTTATTAAATTTCGCTGTACTTTAAACTTATTTAATTTAAAGAACTATGAATTGCCATTAAACGCCATTTTCAAATAAATGAATAAATATTTGTATTACGTATTTACATATTACAATATGCATATTATACGACGTGTTTTTTTATACATATTGCATTTTATTTATGTTTTAACCATCCTTTTATTATTTCAATTTACTTTTTTTCGTAGTTTTTAAATCGACGATGTATTTTTAAATTGTTTCTCATGTATGTGATTATAATCCAGGATTTGGTAAGTTCTAGTGATTCAAGAACTATGTTTCAAAATTGGTTCATATATATCAAGCTTCCAAGAATTTGAGTAGTGTGGTTGCCAATAATGGTGAATGCTACAAGTGTGTAAAGTGATCACTTAAACCAGCCCGTGACGGTCATCAGCCCCGTGAATGCCCAGACTTCCATATTCTTCTTCATATTTGATGAAATATCAAAAAATTATATGAAAATTAACTCCTATAATTGGAGATAATCCAAATTTGTGAACAAGTATTTGGACACACTCAAAATACAGTATCAATTTAAATTTACGATTTTCAAAATCACAAATATTATATAATTTTATGTGGTTTTATGACTCCGAAAGTCAGTTCCCGGAAATCGAAAAATATACAAAAATAATCCGCTCATGAGAGCTTGTACTGAGTGATTGCTAAAATTTAATCGATTTTTTTTTCAAGATTTATTTTTCCAGGGTTCATTTACACAAAAAAAAATACTTACACTGATTGACACCAGAACTATAAATTTTTATGTATCTAGTGATAAAAGAATTCACGACTGATCATTGTCAACGATAATTTGCAATATCAAGTATGTATACGTAATTAGATTAAGTTCATTACTTATCATAAACTTTTAGATGATGAGAATTATATTCATGTGTCATAAAAATCTCAAACAATATAATACAATCAACGTTTACCAAAGAAAGTTCATAAAAATCTGTATATTTTTATTTACTGATTTATTACTTACGTAAAACGTCGTTTTAATATAACTATCCATATAAATTCAATGATTTTTTTTTTAAATACTCATTTAATGCAAAGTCATCATGTGTAAGCATTATTCACACTCAGTAGTGCATAGAGCATTGTTTCGTTTAGAAGCAGTGTAATCTTGATTGTTCAAAAGATGAAGGAAATATGATCGACCCTAAAATTGAGGTTTCAGTCCATTTTGTATGCTAGATCCGAACCTGGATTATTTTTTATAAATATGATGTTAATATTAATATTGGAATGAAAAATACTCAAGCAAACCCGGGACCTTCAACATGTTAGCCAAATACGCTAACGAATACACTACATATAGAGCCAGACAAAAATTTGCGTAATTAGTACTTGGAAAAACGATTTTAAAATGACATGTAAATCTTTGATTTATTCAATCGATTTTTAATACTTTTTTATTCTTATGGCTTAATGTTAATCACATTTTTACTACCTTCATAATCAACATGGAAATTTATGTTATGAGAGTAGATTTTTCCTAAGTTCAACATTACTCAGCTCACTAAAGTTTCATTAATCTATTGAGTCATTTGTCCGCGTCACCATTTTTTTAGGTTTCATTGGAAATTCTACTTTCCCCAGCGTATAAAACATGTAAATGGATTCTTAAAAGCTTGTCACGTTTTACATCCGTAATGAATACCTAATTTATCCAGTTTTTATGAAAAATTATCAGTGTCACCGTATCCAATTCACTCGTATATGCATGTACGTGTTTCAGGATACTTTAAATGCTTCGAGTCGTTTTAAAATGAATTATTTTTACTTATACACACACTTTTAAAGATATTCATTCACGGAAACACTTTAACATAGACTGTAAAAATATCTCTTCGTAAACCTTGTTATCAGAAACTTAGTCAATCATTTATTAAAAAAAATCCCATGGTACAGTTACAAGGATTCGTCAGTCACTTTGTGGTAAAATCTATCCATTTTAAATTAATGTTTTACTAAGTAAACACCACTTTTTCTTAAAATCTACTGTAACACGTGTTTTGATGCATTCCGCATCATTTTCAAACACCGAATACATATACGGTGTTTGAAAATTATGCGGAATGTATCGAAACGAAACACGTGTCACAGTAGATTTTAAGAAAAAGTGGTGTTTAATAAGTAAAACATTAATTAAAAATAAAACAATTTTATAATGTTAGCAATATTTATGTCCGCCTCCGTAGTGTAATGGTCAGCACGCTCGGCTACCGTTCTGGAGGTCCCGGGTTCGATTCCCAAGGGGGGTAAAATAAATATAAGTGATTTTTTCACTCTAATATTTATTCAATATTACCCTGGACTGGTACCTGAAGCGGGGGGCTGATCACCTTTCCTTCATGTGTGAACGATCAAGATAACACCTATGCACGTGCCCTATGCACGATTGGGGTGCGGATAAGGGTTTATTATTATTATATTTATGTAATAATAACTCAATATCATACTAGTTTTATTTTAGAAAAAAAAGACATTTTAATTATAATAACAAATATGCATGTTACATTTTTGGGTAATACGAGTATATCCAAAATTAGACCAAATGGAAAAAATGTCTACTTATCTTTATTTTCATAGAAATCCACATTACTCACTGAAATATCCACCATTATATATGTATAATTGACCTTATTATATTTAATAATAGCAATTATTGTTTGTATATAAGGACATTTTATAAATATTTTTAGTCAGTGTTTGATAATATCTTACTAAAACGAAACGCGTCACATATCGCTCACTCCTTTCAAGAACGTCATCAATCAAAAAACTCGATTTTTCAGGAGAACTTTTTTAAAGATTAAAAATTTAATAAAATTTATTAAAAATAAATATCAAGCCACTTGTAGAACTTTTTACTTTGCAACAGATTTTTTAAAGTAAAACCTGAAGGTTTTTTCTCCATTTGAAAAATATTTATTAAAGTTAAAAAAATAATTAAACAATACCTTTTATTCAAAATGCAAAAACAACACTTTCTGCCCTGCAGCGGGTAAATATTAAGTTAAAAATGTGCCTCTTTTGATGGGATATAGTACATTTTTCGGGCATTCCGAAAACATACACAGCTGAAAATTGACGAGTAAATGGAAATAAAAGTAGAATTCAATCCAATGTTGTTTAATTTTGGATATATAATACTTATGACCCAAAAATTTTAAATAGAATTCTACCAACTGTCAGCAGTTACAATAAATATGCTTGTTACACCCTTTTAATGGATTGAAGTTGTTTATACATCATATAAGAAATTTATACACCGAAACAAATCCTTTTAATACATTTATCAATTATCTTTTCATTCCTTGCGCCAAATATTTCATTTGCTAACCTTAAAGAATTCCAGTAGTGATCATGTCTTTAAGAACAGTGTCCGTCGATGGTTGCTTCTCGTTGGAAGGGACAACGTAGAAAATGAATTAATTAAAGTCCAGGTGTAATTATTTTATTGTATAACCTTTATACTGTAAATTGTTATCGTATCTATTGTATGTAATGCATATAATCTAAGAAAAAAAAAAACAAATAATTATAAATAAATAAAATTGTATTAACATGTAAGTATTTCGGCTCAACACAGACCATGCCTAAAGAGCCGTAATACATATGGCAAAAAAATTTATGTATCTATGAAATAATACTTATAACCCTTATCCGCACCCAATGGTGCATAGGGGACTGCATCGAATTGAGGCAGTGTTATCTCTTGATCATTACTTACATGAAGGCAAGGTGATAACTCTTGCGCTTCAGGAACCAGTCCAGGGTAATATTAAATAAATATTACAGTGTAAAATCACAAATATTTATTTTCACCCCTTCCGGGAATTGAACCCGGGACCTCCCACACAGTAGCTTAACACGCTGACCATTACACTACGGAGGCGGACAATAAAATAAAATAAAAAAATGTACATGTACAAAAATGGACATCAGAATGTCTATTTATTTAATTTTTTTTATTAAAATGTTTTTTTTAAATTGAACACAAGTTATTAATATTTCCTTACCCAAACAGGAAACATCGTGCGGGCTTAATTGGAAAGTTATTGCATATCTAAGGTAATCCGTTTTGTTGCGACCGGATTCGATGTAATTCCTCAGGGCACCGTTGTAAATCATTTTATTTAACCTGCCTAACTTTACCCCTGGGGATGATTTGCAGTAGCCGGAATTGATTAACCCGGCAGCATGAAATTTTAACAACTTAATTGGTGTAAATGGAACTATTAAGCCGGCGTAATTTGCAGTTATTAAAACATTATTTAACTAGGTGGTAATCATAAAAGCAAAGGATATAAAAATAATATTAGAAAACAACATCAAAATACGCAGATCAATATAAATAATTTAAGAAATATGAAATTTATCCTGTAACTTGCGAGGATCAAATAATGGTTAGTACGCTCGGCTATCGTACTGGAGGTCCCGGGTTCGATTCCCAAGGAAGAGGTAAAATAAAAAAAAAGTGATTTTTTTCGCTCTTATATTTATTCAATACCCTGAACTGGTATTTGAAGGAAGGCTGGTCACTTTTCCTTCATATGTTAACGATCAAAATAACACTGCATTATATGATACAGTGCCCTATGCACCATCGGGTGCGGATGAGGGTTTTCAAAAAATGGGCAAATACTTTGTTCAAAAAAATTGTGCGTGTTCAATCCTTGATTATAAATTAAAATAACACAAGTCTGGATTTTAACATGAAAATAATTTTTAAATAAGTTAAAAATAAATGTTTTTTTTTTTTGAAAATACGAGTCGTTTATGTATATTATACAAAACATCAAAAATTTTAATACGTATAAAATTCAAAATTACTTAATGAATTTTAATGCCTTGTCGATCCTCCAACATAATTTATACCTCTACCTCTTCACAAGTAAATTATTCACGCCTTCACATTATTTTAACTGTCCGTAATGGGTAAAGGGGTGACAATCGTTTAATAAAACTAATTGCCATCATTTAGAACAAAAATACTCTATATTGTCGGTAGATTTGATCAGAATACTGGAGTCAATCAAATGCTGACCGTATTTGAAACATAACAAAATTTACGAGAATTGTTTTATATTTATTTTCTTCATTTTAAACATATAAAAATACTCGTCATCATTATCAGTCTGACGATGACCTGGTCACTGGTCAAATAAAATATATGTGGATATAAACCATACGGTTATTTTATTTATTGTTTCGGCATTTACTATGTTAAAATGATTACGTAAAGACTTGTTTTCACTCTCATAAATTAAATTATTACACCTTGTACCGCATAAAGGCAAAATTATGAATTATTTATAACATTTAGAAATCCAAAAAAACTTTATTCTAACCATAATATATCAAATAATACATTGTTTCACAATTCTTCACCTTTGCTTTCCATTTTTTCATTGTTTTCAATCTCCGACCCCTTGACTAACCCTCTCCCCCTAACTTACCCCTCTCCTTATTTTTTTCAGAACAGCTTTTTTATTTTATATTTTAGTGATTATTCAAACCTGACGATGGAAGTTTAGCTTCCGAAACTAGAGTCATAAATAAACTCAAGTGGTATAAATACCAGTTTCCCTTAATCATTTTAATCATACAGTTGTTATTTTATTATAAAAATAACCATTTTTGTTTGTAAAAGTATTCGAGTACAAACAATCATTTCAATATATCAATAAATATTGATTTATACGGAGTTTTCAGTATTTAAAGGGCTTACGACTTATCTTTGGATGGTTTCAATAATCACTTTACATACTGTGAAACGTTTTTCATTCTATCGATGATCGACATTCAACTGACGACACTTTTTTCTTAATTAAATTGTAAAATAAATAGTGATACGTTTAATGAAAAAATCAAAATATTTTAATGGATAATGTATTTTTAAATTAATAAATATATTACAATTGTTTTAAAGCAATAGTAAGAAAACGAAAAACTTCCAAATTAATAGCACAATTATTCATCGTTTATTTAAATAAATATGGTTTGTTTATTAAAAATCTTTAATCTCGTAATATTTATAATCCTCCGACAGCTTTAAAATTTTGATCCAACAAAGCATTTGAATACGTGCATGTTTTCAAATGTGGCAAGTAACTTTATTATTTTTTTACTTCAATGGCAGTGCCATCTGTTGCAAGTTACAGCAACTTTCACAAAACTCAACATTTCTCATGTTGAACATCGTGCTTCTTGATAGCTGCCTTCACTAAGTGATTTAAATATTTTTGAAAGAATTGTTGACCTTTTTTTATTTATTTGTTCGCTTTCTATCTTCCTTTTTCCATTTATCCAGAAACTGGCACAGCACCGCATGACTGGGTATGAGTACAGTAGCAACAAAATATAAAATACAATATATTATGTTATGTTGTTACTGTACTCATATCCGGTCGTGCGGTGCTGTGCCACAGTTTGGTTAAATGGAAAGGAAATAAAACCGATACCGTACATATTCTACCAAAATCAACATTTGTAAAATAAGTTTATTTCTTTCATTGATTAATCCGGCAGTCACTTTGTAGAAATATTTTTCCATTTTTAATTCAAGTTACTTTGAAAATACCACTGTCAATAATGTTATTTACCAAGTAAAGTAAAACACATCAAGATAATTGAAAAAAAAAGTTTTTTTTTAATAATCTCGTGAATAATATTTTTAAAAACTACTGAAAGAAGTTGTATTGTCTTTAAATAAAAATAATACTACAAATAGGAAACACAAATACATTTTCATTGAATTGTCGACGACATGTTTACTAGACGCCAACATTTACACAGTATGCCTCTCTAGTCTCGCATTACTCGGATAATGGATATCAATTACAAACAGAGATACTTGTTTGTAATGGCCTATTATCGAGGATATGTTGTGTATAGTACTCGTACACGGTCGGAGGTTATCGATTTTGATATTTTGATAACTTTTTTTGAGAGTCATAATTTTTTTTGACATTTACGGGGCTGACGACCGTCATAGGCTAGTTTGAGTGATCACTTTACACACGTGTAACATTCACCAACTCTACCCATTATTGACAACCACACTACTCTTTTTTTAATTACCTAACGTCCAAGTGACTCTCTAGCTACGGCTTATGCAACACCGTTTATCATGTCCCTACACAGGCTTACACTTTATTTATTTAACAAAACCGTTAATCATAACTTCAACACACTACTCAAATTCTTGGAAGTTCTATATATATGAACCAATTTAGAAACCTTGTTCTTGAATCACTAGAACTTCACTAGAGACATCTATTGGTGAGATGTAAAGAAGCTCTTTATAAAGCAGAAACTCTTATATTAGTATGTGAGGTCCGAATCCCGGATTACAATCACACACATGAGAAACGCCAGAAAATACCAATTTCTTTTTTATTATTAAGCTCATAATTTGACCAGATAATTTATTTACAACATTTTGAGTTTGTCCAGTTACTTGTTCACAAAATCTGGATTATCTCCAATTACAGGAGTTATTTTCATATTATTTTTTGACATCTCATCAAAGATGAAGAAAAATATGGAATTCTGGGCATTTACGGGGCTGACGACCGTCATAGGCTGGTTTAAGTGATCACTTTTTAGTTTTTAAGATTCCATTACGTCATCAATCTTTCACATGTTTAATAACGAAAAATATGTATTATTATCTCGACAAAGATAAAGAAGATTACGGTCTAAGAATTTACAGGGCTGACGACCCTTCATAGGCTGGTTTAAGTGTAATGATTTATGCTCGTGTAATATTCGCCATTTTACCCAAGATCGTCAACCCCGGTACTGCAATTTCAGAAAAAATTGATAACATTTTTTTTTAGTGATAAAAATTTTCATAAAATATTTGTAAGATTCTTCCCGTATTATCTTAGATACTCAGAGACGCTTGAAAATATAATCAATTATAAATATCAAGTTTTTGACCATTTTCTAACAATATTTTGAGTGATTCATTGAATCTTTTTGAATTTTGGATATCCTTCACTTAGGAGTGATGTTTTTATTTATATGAAGATTTGAGTGTTTATAAAATACAATTGATTTTATTTAAATAAATGAATATATGTGTATTTATCTATAAATAACCCTTTGATTGACGTAAATAAATTTTCTACACCATACGTTGTTCCGACATTAAATCGGATAAATATAAAATGTTTATAAACAAACTTTTAGAATTATAACATAAAAACCCTCTTTGATGAAAGAAAAAAATATAAAAGCCAAATAAAGGTATGCGGGTTGATAAAACCACATTGAACTACTGAAAAATGACGAAAAAACTTTGGCTACTCGTGAATGATAATATTTTTACTTTAGGATTTCTTTTCAGCTAACATACGAAAAAAAAAAACAGAGATGGGGTGCAATAAATCTTTGATTTGATCCCGATACAGTGCAATAGTTGGAATTAATGGTTCACAAGAATAACAGTCTCTGGGGTTCAGTACCGTCATCGCGGGGTAGCTGACCTCTGAACTCGCCTTTTCACACAAATACCATAGCTTTTAGCTCAAATTAAATCTAGCAACCTTGCAAACAATGCAAATAATGTACCATTAATGGAAATTTCACAGCATTTTAAAATTGTTTTACATAATTGTACCTGCTTGTGTTTTGTCAAAATAATTTCTGTTTACGTATGGTAATAAATTTACGGTATTCAGGATTTAAAAGAGATTAAACTGTAATGGAAAATGATTTGTCACGTGTCAAGCTTTATACAAAATAACAGTTTTTTATTACTACAGTTGTTAATGACATCTACGTCAAAATGCATGACAATAAAATAAAGCATGACAATATAATAAAACAAGTCATTTGATACAATATATAAATCGAAAATGACAACTTTTCGCAACAACAATGAATGTCGAAAATTGACAACAGAGAAACATTTGGCCTATTGCTGCAAAAGTGATCATCGAATATATTCAAACTGTTCAAAAATTAAAGCTGTTTTTTTTATTTATTTATTTTAAATTCTTTTGCATTTTACAACATAATATAAAAACAAGTACAAAAATTATTTATAAAATACAAATACAAAAAAGATCCCACAAAAGCATGGCCTACGTGTGGGTATACATTATATTTAGGTCATAGTAAAGGGCACTGGCATAAATACAATAGATATTAAAAGAAGTAAAAATTAGATTTAAAGTGTTCATATAAACTACATATACTTGACTTTGAAAGAAAACAAAACATTTAAAAATTTAAAAGTAAAAAAATATGAAAAAGAAAAAAGTATTTATTATTATAAAAGAAGTTATTATTTCCATTATTTCCAAACTCCGCACACAGAGCATTCCAGAAATACATATTTATTTATAAACGGTGCAGAAATACCCTCACTTTATTGCAGAGCTTAGGTTCACCGAACTCTGGCGAAGGTCATTTATAACCGGATCTAAATTTCAGGTTCTAGTCGATCTTATTCCAACCCTTAATCTCCCATCTCGGTGTCGCTTCGCATCGTTGGCGTTGTGTCACCCCTTTAGACCAGCAACCGGTTGTTTTCTTTGAACCATGGTTTATCTCTATCTGAATTTTATTACTACCATTTAAAAGATGAAATTTTAAAAAAAAGTATTAATTATTTTTTTCATATTATTTTTTTACATCTCAACATAGATGAAGAAGAATATGGAAGTCTGGGCGTTTACGGGGCTTATGACCGTCAAAGGCATATATTTTTATTAATATGGCAATACATATGCTCACTGTTCAAAACATTTTACACTCTATTTTTATCTCCCTTTAAAAGAATATGTAAATTAAAATAAATTATTTAAAATAATATTTAAATCTATTGACAAACGTATGAAGTAACTTTATAAATATTTTCAACATTTTTTAACAAATGAAAGCATATTAAGAAAACACGTAAATTTCACTATGTTGTATCCACCCCTGTGATTTTCAGTACATAAAAATTTAAAAATATATTAAAAATAACACTCTCCTCATAATTCATCGTTCACATTACGTAATACCACTTAAAAACATAAGGTCAACTTTCATCTTTAGTTGACCTGAAGTTTTTATGGGGTCTTTGTTTTATGAATTGGTTTAAATGGTATCCGAAACCAGTATTCGTGAAGAGTTTTTAAGTGGTATTACACAAAAATAGAAGATAAGGAAAGTGTTATCGTACCATACCAAAAAATTAACAATGATTGTAGTATCCAAAATATATATTAAAAATATTCATGCATAGTGCTAGATGATGATAAAAACAATATTTTTTTCACATATCAACTTAGATGAAGTAGAATATGGAAGTAAAATAGTTTTTGAAAAATAATTATAATAATAAATAAATATAAATTTTCAAAAACTGTTTTTTTATATCATTAACACAAATATTTTAATTTCATACTATTTATGTGATTCTAAGCGGCTCATTATTAGAAATAGGTATCAAATTATAGTAGAGTGGGTTCGAGCCGAGAAACTCACTCAATCTTAAGAGTCCGCGACACTAACCACGGGACCACAACCCGACATAAAGAATAACTCTTTTACTTGAAGATAATGCAGATTTGTTAACAAGTATTTGGACATACTTAAAATGTTGTATAAAAAAACAATAATTGCAACAATGTTTGTTTTGTGATATTCGATAATTTATCCATTAAAAATGGTCAATAAAATATTAATCATTAACTCTGTTCACAAGTTCGTTAGTGATTAATTAACTGGAAAATATGACCCTCCAACGCGTTCAATTTCCCGCTTCAAAGCGTTTGGGCATTGCATATTAGAGCCTCAATCCTAAAAGAATTATAAATCTGGCGTGGTATAAAAAGTGGTATTACACGCGTTGGTCAAAAAGGGAAATTGACATATTTATTTAAACGACAATTTTAAACATTTATTTTTAATTGCAGAGAACCACCAAGCCACCTTGTGTGTCTTATCGGTGGAGTTCTTTTTACATACCTACATTTTTTTACTGTTTTTAACCATTTTAACCTAATATGCACACAAAAAGGAGAAGAATATAAACTATTTTACAATTTTCATCAAATTAACTGTTGATCATTTACCCATTCCTTTATTTAGCCATTGTTCCATATTTTATTTTGATCTCTAACATCCGTCGGCAACAAATTAAAAATGTTCGGAACGATATATTTGCAGTGTTCGACTCCCATATTTATTGTTAATTCTTGGGACTATCAAATCTTTGTTGTGTGTAAATCGTGTATCATGGTTGTGTGCTAGAAGATTTCGATTTTTTTGTCTAGTTTGTTGTTCAACGATGATACTCATCCACAATATTCCAAGTACCGGAAGTAAATTAAAATGTTTATGTATCAAGATTGGATTTTCCCTTTGATTATATACATAACTGGGTCAAATTTTTTTGATTATGGAATACTGGTCATTTTCCATCATAAACTTCCGCTAAACAATGCATCAATTAATGAAGAAATGTAATCTAATTGAAAGAACGCATTTTAATGGTAAGGACTAACCGGAGCCTTTTCGTCGTAACGTAACACGTTACGATGCGAGCATTCGTATGGTCAGTACAGCGAGCCGAGCGCTCCATCCGTAGTCGGAGTCCGCCTTCTCCTGAGGAGTTTTACGTGGTTTCCTCCCAGCAATGAGCAAATGCTGAGAAGTTCCTATTTGACCCACACTAGATTATCCCTCCTGTTCCCAACACAGATTCAAATAAAAACATATTTAATTAGCTAGAAGAAACAAAAATCCACTAAATGATCTATAAACCTTGTACATAATAAGCAAGGTAAATAATCAATGCAATTCCCATCTAAAAAAAAAAAAAATCGGAGCGCTCGCCGACAGCGACGTTACGACGAATTGCTCCGGTCAGTCCCTATTTAAGGTTAACACATTAATTGCAAATCAGTTATTTTGTAGATGCACAAATTGTGTCTATGATGTAAAAACAAGAAAATAGGGGTTGAAAACCATGATTTTATATTATTTTCCTTACAAAATGAATTCAAATTGAATGAATTTAAGTAGTGTATTACATATTATAATAATTGCATGTTATGGCGAAAGTATTAAGTATAATTTATAGAAATTTATTTTAGACACGGATTTTGTTTGTAAATTTTTCGTACGCATTGATAATTTCAACCCCTGTTTGGTTTGTGTAAAACACATTTTATCTCCCACTTGTCTGATGATATCGGCATCGACGAAACCTTATCACTGGTCAAATAAAATATTTATGATTTTTTTGTTGTTGTTATTTTTATGTATGTATATCACTCTATTTTCTGTTTTTCCCTCTAAGGTCATTGTACCCCAGAATACTTCATGAGATCATTTGAAACGTAACAAATTATAACAAGACGATATAAGTGATTTTAACCAAAAGTTTCAAAAAGTAAAATCGCAAATTGCTTTAATTATTCAACTTAATTACTTTTTTAAGTTTGATCAATCTTCAGTGTGCACTATTTATTTATTATTATGTTGACAAATTTAGTTTTGTGAACAAAGATTTGATCTCACCTAAAATGTTGCGAATTTATCAATTTATCTGTTTACAGCATTACAAACGTTTATTGACTTAAACTGATAATTACAAATGGATCTAGTCAGCCAATCAATGATTTGTATTTTATACGCGAAGCACCGTTATTGGTTTGATTAGAGCCCAGACATAATTAGCGAATATAAAATTCCGTTTCGATTGAAGGCTCATAAATTGTTAATTTGTTTATTCCCGATTTGCTGGCATATCGGGATGTTTGATTTCATGATTACCTGTAACCCGGGAATATGTTTTCAGTATTCCCTTAACGCTCCATAATATAGGAGTATATCGCTCACTCCTTTCAACATCGTCAAATATCAAAAATCGTCAATTTTCAGTTGTGCATGTTTTCGGAATGCCCATAAAATGTACTATATCCTAGCAAAAGAAGCATATTTTTAACTTAATATTTACCCGCTACAGGGCAGAAAGTGTTGTTTTTGTATTTTGAAGAAAAAGTATTGTTTAATACTTTTTTCAAATATACTTAATATTTTTCAAATGGAGAAAACATATTCAAGTTTTACCTAAAAAGATCTGTTGCCTAGTAAAAATTTCAATAAGTGGCTTGATATGTACTTTCAATACATTTCATTATATTTTTAAATTTTAAAAACGATCTCCAGAAAAATCAAGTTTTTTGATTTTTGACGTTGTTGAAAGGAGTGAGCAATATGTTTTCAGTATTCCCTTAACACTCCATAATATAGGAGTATATATTCTATTTGATAAACTATTTAGAATGAGCAATGATTGAATAAAAGCAAAATTCTGTTTACGTCAGTGGACTCTATTTGATTTTGCATTGCATTTTGTCAATTCTATCCATTTTACTAGTTAATTTTTTATTCTGACTGAAATGGATTTATTGAATGAATATTGCGAATTTAAAATGACTTAATTAATTTAAAAAATATCCTAAAAATAGATCGTTGGAGATTTGAAAAAGTTAATTATCATATTTCTTTATTTAAACTTTATGTACAGAAAAGAAATAAGCATATCGGTGGGCTTATCGCTTTAAAGCAATATATTCCAACAAACTAAAAACAGACTGGAGATATTGATCAAAACGTTTGATTCCATATATGGCTGTTTACAATCAGAGGGTAGATATGCGTAGTACTTGAACATTAAAAAAAATTGTCCTGGTGGTTGGTCAAATATATCCTGTAAATTTATTTACATCAAATAGAATATTCAATTTATTTCTCAGAAATTTCAATTAGTTACATACAAAACGTTACTTGTTTTCTTGTGTTTTTAAAATAATAAAATTAATAAATAAATTATTTCTTTATAAAAAACCTTAGTGTGTTCAAGATCTTTTTTTAAAAAATGCTATTTACCGATTACTTTGAATTTTCAACACAGCGTTGTATTCAAATACGCCAGTGTTTTGATACATCTGCGACGGGTGTTTTTACCTATGACGGATTATAATCGCAATGGTAGGGCCATGGGCTGAATGTAACAGCGATAATATTTATAATAAGCGTTGACAAAAAACATTCGATTCATAATAATCATTTTATGGGATGTTTTCATTTTATCCACTAGAATTAAATCAAGAGGATTTATTGGCAGCTAAGCCCTGCATTTCCTCTACAACGATTGGTTTTCAGTCATATATTGGAAGCAGTACCATATTTGATCTAGATACTCTCGGCAGGAATTCCCTCTGTCAGTTGATCTCTCATTATTTCTTACAGTGCACTGCACTCCAATTTTCTACGATCTCTATCATTTATGCACTGCATATGTACAATATGCATTTTCATACATCAAAATACTCCACACATATCGCTCACTCCTTTCAGGAACGTCATAAATAAAAAAAAACTTGATTTTTCAGGAGAACGTTTTTAAAGTCTTAAAATATAATATAATGTATTAAAAATAAATATCAAGCCACTTTTTAAACTTTTTACTGTGCAACAGATCTTTTTAGGTAAAACCTGAAGGTTCTTTCTCCATTTAAAAAATATTTAGTTTATTTAAAAAATAATTAAACAATACCTTTTCTTCAAAATGCAAAATCAACACTTTCTGCCCTGTAGCGGGTAAATATTAAGTTAAACATTTGCCTCTTTTGCTGGGATATAGTACATTTTCTGGGCATTCCGAAAACATGCAAAACTGAAAATTGACGATTTTTTTTATGACGTTCTTGAAAGGAGTGAGCGATATGCCAAGACTAGTTGCTTGCGAAGCTTCTGGTCCACGTTGTTGGACTCAAAAATCTTAGATTTCTTGTTAAATATAAGCTTTGCTGGTGGATAAGACTGTCAACTTTTCTCTTTGTAAGGCAGATCATTTCTTGTAAAAAGTTCTAGCAGATACGACTATCAATATTCCTCTTCAAACGGCAGATTATTTATTGTTGAAGGCTAGCTAGCATTGCCTAGTGGTTTCGACTATCAACCTCTCTTTTTGTAGGAAAGATTATTTCTTGTTAATGACTAGCTTTGACTGGTAGATGCGACTGCAACCTCTCTCTTTGTAAGGCCATCTCATGTGATCCTGTTTCCAAGATACACAATTTTTTTGCGATTTTAAGTGGGATGTTTCAAAAAACTTATAAAGCTTTGGAATCCAATTCATAAAAATAAAAAAATCATCGTTGTTGTAATTTTTCATGAATATCCTCATAAAATGAAATAATTTCCTGAAAGATAAATCAAACGGCATAGACTCAAATTCTGGTTTGATTAATTGTGCTTTGTCGCTAAAACAGTATAAAAAAAGCATTGACCTAGTTTAACCGATTTATTTTTTAAACAGTGTGAGAGCGTAAATAATGGGGTAGATTTTCAGCGCGCGGAATGAAAGCGGAACCCTCCAGTGGGCTGTTAGCGTGAAAATTTGTAGATTTGGATGCCAAAGATATAAATTATCCAACGACAATACATTATTGTGTAAACCATGAGCATGCTGAATCACTACTCCATAAATCATTTCAGTGACGGTACGTTTGTTTATTTACATATTTTTTATGTTTTTTTTTTATAAAAATAATTAGGGCGGAATAAGTTTAAAAACGAATATTTAATACATTTATGTAATATAGTTTATGGTACGAAGGCCGATGGTAGCTTCAATGCATTGGATTTTATATAAATGAGGGAATAAGGTATTAAATGTTTTTTTTCAAATGTATTAAAATTTACACAATATTGTGAATACACAACGGTAAAAGATAATGTTTTTTTTTTAATAAGTATTTAAAAATAAATTATCCTGTAATACTAAAATTTATTAAATCGTACTTGAATATATAAAAATGTTTTATTTCTTAGCCTTTGTATCAAATCGAAACAGGTGTAACAATAATTATAATTTTAGACAATTTAAATACGCAAATTTGAAATATTGAAATACTGCATAGTACAGTATATAAAACTTAATATTAAGTATAAAAACTTTATAGTTCAGCCAGTATGATATTAAATCATACAGCTATCAGTTATCATACAGCTGCCCTGTATATTAAACCAAATATTAACTTTAAAAATGACTAATATATACAGTAAGCGAAAAAATATACTTTATATTTGAAGCACTAACATTGTGATTCTCCTTTTTATAGTTAAAGGTTTTAATGTCACTATGAACATTTTATTATAGCTTAATTTTAATGTCTACCGGTTTTGAAGTTAACCGCTTCGTTATCAAGACTGATTAATACTATTAGTATTAATCAGTCTTGATAAAGAAGCAGTCAGATACGAAACCGGTAGACATTATAATTAAGCTAAAATAAAACATTTATAGTCATTTTAAAACAAAGTTACATTTTAACTAGACGAAATATAATTTCCAATTTTAACAAACATAAAATTTTATACACAAAATGTAAGAGTACATACATATATGTGATTTATACATATAATGTAATTATTTTATAAAACTACTACTACTACAACTACCATCACGCCGTTCCTCTGCAGGGGCAGAAAGGATAGAACACCACACTCTTCTGTCCTGACATACACTCCTCGCCTCCTTCACATCCATACATCTAGTCATACATGCCCTCCAATTACGCAGTCTTTTGACACCACCAGTTTTTATTTTATTTTATAAAACCTAATCAAAATTTATTTTTAAACTTAAAATAAACGTTTATTCTCCAATATAAATACTATATTATTTCGAGAAAAAAAAATACTTTGTGTTCTGATCCACTCACATTTTTATTAACCAACTAGTTTCGGTAACAACCTGTTGCCGTCTTCAGGGTTACATTTATTACTACTTTTACTACTATTACTAGTAATAAATTACATTTATTACTACTATTACTAGTATTAATAAATGTAATTAAAATATGTAATTAAAATACATTTATTACTACTATTACTAGTGATAAATGTAACCCTGAAGAGGGCAACAGGTTGTTGCCGAAACTAGTTGGTTAATAAAAAATGTGAGTGGATCAGAACACGAAGTATTTTTATTTCTCGAAATAATATATCAATATGATCCACAAAGTTAATGCTTTCAATATTCAAAACAGAAATACTATAATTATATTATATATTTATAAATCATATAGTGTTCACAATACTGTTTAACTTATATTTTTACCCATAAACACTATTTCAATCAACTAAAATTATGCTTGAATACGAGGACAGAAGATTCTTGATCTTTCTAATGTAGAACCTAGCAGAAAGAGACGGAAATAAAAGAAATAAACTACTTTTATGAAAGCCCCCCGTCAAGAATGACTAGCCAAAACAAACATATTTTACTATCCTACTTTATCAGTAATGTTTATTTCTTATTTCTAGAGCAAAAATTACGTAAACTTACATATGTATATATTGCAACTACAACGCTATGCTTGGTCGTAAATGTGTAATAGAGTTTAGTGCTGCTCGAGTATTAATCTTATGTGAAAGGAAATTTGAAGGATGAGGGATAAGAGATTGTGTTGTATCTACAAGACCCTGATTGTATGTCCTTGATCTACATATCGCAGTATAATTAATAAACCGCTTATCTTATTCTCAACGAATTGTGCAGTGAACTAAATAGACTGTTTGAAAGGGGAAAAATTATAACAAGGAATTGAATTGTAATCATATTGAGGTCGATCAATTATTACGAAAAATTTTTACAACATTATGTGTGTTCAAATCCTTGTTCATAAAATTGGGTTTGTCCACTTAGGAGTTGAAATAACATATTGATACATTTACATAACGTGGACGACCGAAAAAGACTTGGCACGATCAGATCAATCAGAACCTAAAATCTGGCGGTGTCAAAACTCTGCGTAATCGGAGGGCATGTATGACTAGATGTATGGATGTAAAGGAGGCGAGGAGTGTATGTCAGGACAGAAGAGTGTGGCGTTCCATCCTCTCTGCCTACCCCTGCGGGGAAACGGCGTGATGGTAGTAGTAGTAGTAGTAGTACATTAACATAGATGAAGAAGAACATGGAAGTTTGAGTATTTACAGGGCCTATGACTCGGCATATGCTGGTTTAAATGATCACTTTATCCAAGTGTAACATTTACCATTCCGAATGAATTGGAAATTGAAAAAAATGATTTTAGCCCATTGGTGATATATTTTATTGAAAATTTTCGTTATTTAAAAAAAATTATAAACATATGTAATAAAATACCTAGGTACCTACCTATACATTTTATTAAGTACTTACAAATAGTACCTATATAAAACAGTTCTACCACCAGATGTCGCATGCGTCGCACTGAATAAAACAAAAGAGATCAGATAGAAAAAATATAATAATGTTAACAATCAGAATCAGATAGATAGAAAATTATTGTAAAGATTAATTAAGAATAAACTTTTACTGTCGTTTCTTTAATTACAAAGCAACACATTGTTTATTTTATTATTATACACCCACTTAACATATTATTTACACCCAATTTACGAAGGAAAATATTACCACGTTATACATATAACAACACTTAATAAGTTTTATTTCATTTGACACTACTATTTTTAAAAGCCACAGTTGCTTTTACTGACATTAAAAAAATTAAGCATGCAAGTGATTAATTTTTTTAAATAATTAACTTAAAATCATTCCAAAAAGATAATGCTGAATCAAAAAATATTGATTGTTTTCGTTCATCTATCGTAGAATACGGATTATTCACTTCCTTTTAAACCAAGCGATACTTTCAGCTACATCGCATATTATGTGCATGTGTACTTCAATTAGGCTAAATATTTCTTTTGTTTTTTGATTTTTCACTTAATAAATACCACAATTTCTTAAAATCTAACGTGCTACCTGATTCGATGCATTCCGCAACATTTTCTACCATTCATTTATTTGGTATTTGAAAATAACGCGGAATGTATAGAAATACGTATCATATTAAGAAATAGTGGTATTTACCAAGTAAAACTTAAATAAAATAAGATAAGCATTATCGATAAAATTAAGAAAGGTGTGTTGAGATGGTTTGGACATGTGGAGCGTATGAGTGAATAAAGAACGGTCAAACAAATTTATGAGGCGAATGTAGTTAGAAAAAGAAGCAGAGGACGACCGAGGAAAACTTGGCACAATCAGGTATGTCAAATACTTGAAAGCGGCTGGGTCAGGAGTCGTAATAATCGTCGGGTATGTATGAGGAGATGCATGAATGTAGAAGAGGCAAAGAATGTTTGCAAGGACAGAGTGGTGTGGCGTTCGATTCTCTCTGCCTACCCCTGCGGGGAAGCGGCGTGATGGTTAGTTAGTTAGTTAGTTTTAAAACTTAAATTAAAAATAGATGGATATAACCACAAAGTAATTGCCGATATTAATTAATAAATATTAATAACTTTTTAGTACAAAAAAGTTGTATTCTAATTCCGTATGCATGTTTTAAATTCAATACTTTTGTTCATGTTTGCTTTAACGGCTTGTGTTTATTAGGGATTCAAGATTTAGGAGTTTTATTTTATTTTTAATCTCATCGAAACGCCAGAAAATATCTCATATATGTGATTATAATCCAGGGTTCGGACCTCACATATAAGAGTTTCTGCTTAATAAAGGGTTTCTTTACATCTCACCGATAGATGTCTCTAGTGAAGTTCGAGTGATTCATGAACAATGTTTCTAAATTAGTTCATATATATAGAACTTCCAAGAATTTGAGAAGTGTGCTTATCAATAATGGGTAGAATTGGTGAATGTTACACGCGTGTAAAGTGATCACTTAAATTAGCCTATGATGGTCGTCAGCCCCGTAAATGCCCAGACTTCCATATTCTTCTTCATCTTTGATGAGATGTCAAAAAATAATATGAAAATAACTCCTGTAATTGAAGATAATCCAGATTTTGTAAACAAGTATTTGGACACACTCAAAATGTTGTCAATACTGTTGTTCATGTTAGCTTTAGCGGCTTGTGTTTGTTAAGGAATCAAGATTTGAGAGAGTGAAGTTGAACCTAGAGCCTTCTGATATACAGCCCGCGACACGAAACGCGAGGCCACAGCCCGACTCTCTAGCTAATAAACCTTAACGTGTAACTCAATACACACTGCTAGAGCTTTCCTTGCCTTACAATTTGATTCCTCGCTCACAAAACGTTAATAATTCGTCAAAGACACGTTTGTTCTTCACTTTGATTGGATGGCGCATCTATAATACAACCAACCTATTCCTGTATAAAGTATATATCGTTTTGTAATACATGTCTCAATGGGTATCATACATGTTTACGTTTCCTTAACATATACTCGTATAACGTACATAAATTACTGTGAAGCAGTAGAGTTAAGAAGGGTGCTTGTATACTTGAATCAGTCGTCCGAAATAGACGCTTGTGATTATTAATGTGAAAGATTGTAATTGGTTAATGAGATGTGTTCTTATAAATTCAAGTAACGTAGCTAAGCCCTAACAGAGTGCAAATGATATATGTATACTTGAAACATGTATTTGTAGATATACATTCATGTATATAACTAACTAACCATCAGGCCGCTTCCCCGCAGGGGTAGGCAGAGAGAATCGAAAGCCACACCACTCTGTCTTTGCAAACATTCTTTGCCTCTTCTACATTCATGCATCTCCTCATACATACCCGACGATTATTACGACTCCTGACCCGGCCGCTTTCAAGTATTTTTATATATATACAACATTAAAAAACATATTCGTACGTTCTAACCCTTATCTGCACCTAATGGTGCATATTGCTCCGCATTGTATTGACGCATTGTTATCTTGATCGTTACTTACACGAAGGCAAGGTGCCAGTCCTAGGTAATATTAAATGAATATTTTAGTGTTAAATCACTTATATTTATTTTCACCTTTATTTCACTATTTTTATTTTACTTATTTTATTCAGTTTGCTAACAAAAGGAGTAAAAATAATGTTAATAATATCATCCTCATAAGGCATTTATGAGAACTTAAGGTGATATTTGACTTACTATAAATTATGTGTACCAATAGTGTTTGTTATTAGAATCTGAGGCTGACTGTGTGTTATGATACTTGTTTACTATAACTAAACTAACTTACTAACTAACCATCACGCCGCTTCCCCGCAGGGGTAGGCAGATAGAATAGAGCGCCACACCACTCTGTCCTTGCAAACATTCTTCGCCTCTTCCACGTTCATGCATCTCCTCATACATACCCGCCGATTGTTACGACTCCTAACCTGACCACTTTCAAGTATTTGGCATACCTGATCGTGCCATGTTTTTCTCGGTCTTCATCTGCTTCTCTTCCCACTAACATTCGCCTCATAAATTTGTTTTACCGTTCTTTCCTCACTCATTCGTTCTACATGTCCAAACCATCTCAACACACCTTTATCGATAATGCTTATCTCAGCTTTGCATTCCTTCCTTATTTCACTATTCGCACATCTATCATACATCGTTTTGTCGCACATTTTTCTGAGAGATCGCATTTCGACTGCATTCAGTCTACTTTCATCCTTCGTTTGCTAACTCCATGTTTCACTTCCATACATTAGAGTTGGAACCAGGACTCCATTGTGCACTGCCAGTTTAGCTTCCGCTGATAGGTTTACTATAACTCAAATTCAATTTTACTATAAGAGTATGTGGAGGTCCTCACCAGAAAGTTACATCGCCAATATTGCACTCAAAAATCATTTAAATGCAACTCTGTTCTGTTTACTGCACATGTATGTGAAATCTTAATTAAAGTTGCGCAAAATGTGACAAATCTTGTGTTAAACCAATATGAAATCATTAGATCGCACCAAAACGTAACAATTTTACAAGCTAGAATTCCTGATAACTAAAAATCATTTGTAACGGAAATGTAACGTTTTAGTGAGGACTTTCACAATTGTGGTAATATGAAGCGATTCGTTTATATTATGTATTCTCTAAGTACGAAGTTTTTATTAAAAAATTAAGTATCATTAAAAATCCTAATTATTAAGTTTTATTAAAAATCCGAAATATTATTTATCGAACCGACAGCATAAAAACAAATAAGGTAAGACTCGGTATTCTAAAGTAGGAACAGGTCAGATTCGACAGTATAAACCCTTCCGTATTAGGTGTATTTGGCCTAGAATATAGTAGAGCCTTTAAGTTTTATCTGGGCTCGAATTGCATTCCTCCCTTCACTGTTTCCATATTCACATATAAAGCAAATGGCGTCAACTGCATCCGGAAAAAACGGAAGCTGTCGTCTGCCGTTTCCGATGCAGTGCCGGATTCTCCGCAATTTATATACTTTTTCAACTTGTTCAAGGGTTTGTAAAAGTCTTTTTTAAGATACATCAACCGCTGCAAAAGACACCTTTAGATCTCATAGTCTATGTTAGTAACTAATGGTAAAATACGAAAGACGAGCTCTTTTAAGCAAAATGTTGATATACAACGCAACTTTTTTCTCTTATAACAATGTATGACATCCATCATCGGGTCATTGAAATGAAATTTTTCGGTCTGACATTTATACAAAAATAAATATTTTGAAATGAAGAAAGAAGGATATACAAAAAATTATATTAAACGCACTGTTGAATTTTAACAAAATACCTAAGTCGTCATTAAATATCATAATTCAAAACGAAAATGCAGAACTCCGAGTTTAAAAAAATATTATATGTTATCTTTTTAGTCATATTTTATACACTTTCACTTGATTATTTTGCTAACAAAAAGGAATAACTTTTACATATCGCTCACTCCTTTCAACAACGTCATATACCAAAAATCGACAATTTTCAGTTGTGCGTATTTTCGAAATGTCCAAAAAATGAACTAAATCCCAGCAAAAGCGGCATGTTTTTAATTTAATATTTACCAGCTGCAGGGCAGAAAGTGTTGTTTTTGCATTTTGAAGAAAAGGTATTGTTAAATGATTTTTTAAATATCCTAAATATTTTCCAAATGCAGAAAAAACATATAGGTTTTATCTAAAATATGTGTTGCACAGCACATAGTTCAATTAGTGGCTTGATATTTATTTTTAAAATATTTTATTATTTTTTTTTAACATTAAAAACGATCTCCTGAAAAATTAAGTTTTTTTTATATATGACGTTGTTGAAAGGAGTGAGCGATATGATATGATACTTTATTACCACTCTCTGTTATAAAACATTTTTGTTACACCCTGTTTATATAAAACATTTTTCTGCTTACATTAAAGATAAGAGGGGCTATAATTTATCGGTCGTGATTATTATATTTTATGTCAAGAAAGCAGAAAAGTAAAGATTTAACTGCTTGTAAGTACGTAAAGGGAAAAACTATAAAGTCTGGCAAGACAAAGTTAGGCGTTTTACAACTGAAAACAAGTTAATAAAATTTTAACGGCTAAAATAATATGTTTGATCAATGCAGGTATGGCTTCATTAAGGAATCAACGCAAGTCCACGAAAGGTTTGAAGATAAAATTTTAATTTGAATTTGTTAAATGTTATGTTACATCGCGTGGCGTCCGCCTCCGTTGTGTAATAGTCAGCATGCTTGGCTACCGTAATGGAGGTCCCGGGCTCGATACCCAGGGGGAGTCAAATAAATGTGATTTTTCACTCTAATATATATTCAATATTACCCTGGACTGGTCATGTGTTAACGATCGAGATTACACTGCGTTTATAAGATGCAGTGCGCTATGCAGATAAGGCTTTAAAGAAGAAGAAAAGGAAGTATTTTATGATCCAAAAGAGCAAATATGAGATTTTTAACGTTCTACAGAGTACTCAAAAGTCTTCAGGTTATTTCAGGAAAAGTTACTTTACGGCATCATGAAACCACACATCTCAAGTATAAACTCGTGTGTTTTGCCGGGATCCTTAAAGTTAACTATCACAATAAAAGCTCTATGCATTGAGAGTATATGATATAATATTTATGGACTAGTCTGTGTATGTTGTGACATCCATTCACTAAGTGGAACAGAGAACATACTCAATGTAATATTATGCATTCTGGAATAATAATTTCTCTTCCTTCCTCGCGAACACAAAGCAGCGTATTTGGTGCAAACACAAGATGGCTGGAGTTCAAATATGTATATGAAATACTATATCTGTTAAATTGTTTCAGACTTGAAAAAGATTTACTTCCTTTGAAGTGCATGGGTTATTTTTGGGAACACTCTACGTATCATTTTTTTTATTGAAAAACCAACTGAATAGTTAACAAAAATAACATAATTAGAAGTTTTTACTTAAGTTATCTAAAAATAAAAATAAACTGAAATATACTTAAAAATATAACTTTATAATTAACATACATTACCTACATGTCAAAATTAAATTAAATAATATAAATTTTCTTAATCAACTAGTCAAATAGGCATCAACAATATTTCTCTTAAACTCTCTTACTCATCTTTCACATTGTATAATACCACTTTAATAAACCCTAATTCGTAACTACCGGTTGCGAAATAATCATTCCATCATCAGGTAATTAAAATGAAATCGTTGAGGTCTGACAGTTTAACGAAAATAAAATTTTGTGAGAGAGAAAGAAGACAAATGACTCACAATGGGAATATTTTTAAAAGTGGACTTGAATGACAAGGAGGGTGTTATATTACCATACAAAAAAGTTTACAGTGATTTTAGTAAACAAAATATTTGTTAGACCTCCATCATTGCGTACAGGACTTAATCTCGAATCACTGATCAAAATCAATCTTAATTTTATTCATAATTTGACAATATTTAAATTGCGTCCAATGTTTTTGCTCAGCTGTTTTTGATTTTATATTTTAAGTTTTACTTACACGATGCATTCCGCATTATTTTCAAAAACCGTGTGTGTTAAAAAATATGTGGAATGCATCAAAACACACATCATAATAGATTTTAAGAAATTATACTATATACCAGGTAAAACTTAAATGAAAAATTGATAGATATTGGCACAAAGTAACTGCCCTATCAATTATTGAAGGAATATGAAAGTGTGGGCATTAACAGGGATAACGTTATTATAATTTATATATGTGTAACATTCACCATTCTATCCATTGTTTGTTATTGGACCAAATAATAATTTAATAAAAACAGTTAAAGGTTTATTTTCCTTTATTGTAGAATCAAATTACCCTCAAATATAAGCCATCTGGCATATCAGGGTCCGTTACGGTCGCATGGCCATTGAACGTACTTTAAATGCATTTAAAAAAATGTAAGCATTGTTAACTTTTCGGTATGGTAATATAACACTCTCTTTATCATTCATTCATCATTCCATTATGTAATACCACTTAAAAACGCTACTTCAAGACTACAGGTTTCATAATAACTATTCCATCAGCAGGTCAAACGTAGACTACATTTGACCTGATGATAGAATGGTTATAACAAAACCGGTAGTCATTATGTAGTGTTTTTAAGTGGTATTACACAAAGTGAACAATGAATGATAAAGGAGTGTTAAAAAATAATGTTCATATTTTAAGTAATTAAGGGATTATATGAAAAAAACCAAAGTTCTTTATTTCACCTAAACTGAGACTGAAATTATTTAGAAAAATATTTTGTAAAATGATATTTTAACCAAAGTGTCTTGTTCACTTATTTTTTGCGGAGCAAATAAAAATGTGTCTGGCAGCTAGAACAGCGCCAGTCATTGCAATCAAGCGGAAGAAATTTGAGGGGACTTGTGCCAAAACCTTTCTTCCAAATGAAAATAAAATTAATAACTTAAAAACTAAATATGTTATAAAATCACTTTATATCTTTTTACTGGTAATGATTATCGATAAAATAAAAAAGGCGTGTTCAGATAGTTTAAACATGTAAAACGAATGAGCTAGTTCATTGTTCCGCAAAGTGTGTGCCGCGGCACACGGGTGTACCGTGTAGTGGTAATTAGTTAGTGTGCCGAGGAGAAAAGTCTAGTTTTATGAAAATAACACGATTTCTCCAAATTTTGATGGCCTGTGCTCAGTTGAGTTGGCTCACATTTCGCATTAAACATAATATGTTAAATATGTTACACATAATACGGTAAATATGCACAACTGATTTTTTTTCATTTGGCTGGTGTACCTTGAATAGAAAAAGTTTGCAGAACACTGAGCTAGGTAAACCATAACAATTTTTTATAAATGTTTTATTTAGAAAATACCACTGTTTCTGAAAATCTACTGTGACACGTGTTTCCATGCATTCCGCATCACATTCAAAAACCGTATGTTTGAAAATGATTCGGAATGCATCGAAACACGTGTCACAGTAGATTTTAAGAAATAGTGGTATTTAGTAAGTAAAACATTAATTTAAAAAGGATAGATTTTACCACAAAGTGACTGCCGAATCAATTAATGAAACCACAACAAATATATGCGGCGATTGTAGTAAGAAATAGAAAAAGAGAAAGACCAAGAAAAACTTGGCATTGTCAATATTTTCAATAACTTGAGATAGTTCACTTCAGGAGTCGGAGTAATCTGCAGGTTTGTTTGAGGCGAAGATTGTTTGCAAAGATAGTGGTGTGGCTTTCTATTATCTTATTTATTATGCCTTATTAACGGAATTCGAACCCGCGACGCCAATTTCGTAAATTTCGCAATCTTGCAAATTTTTTAATTTTTTTACTAAGATTAATAAATAAATAAACTTTCTATTTTATCATTAATAATATTAATAACAATAAAGTGTTATTTTTGATATCTCATCAAATATGAAGAAGAATATGGAAGTCTGGGCATTTACGGGGCTGACGGCTGACCTTACAACTTATCTTAGGCTGGTTTCAGTGATCACTTTACACACGTATAGCATTCACCAATTCTACCCACAATTGACAACCACACTACTCAAAACAAGTATTTGGACACACTCAAAATGTTGTAAATAATAATGTGTATTATTATAAAATGTATTTTTTCTCTCTAGAAATTTTAAGCTAATGAAGCCGTTTAAAAAATTCAATGAAATAATCGGTTTTCATTCATCAATAGGTCCTAAAATTAAAAATAAAAACATTTTTCGAATTTTAATTCATGGTAATGATTTTAAGCACGCTTGAGGTTTTCCCTAAGGCTGACCCGATAATGGATTATATCTATAGAATCTTATCTTTGTAAAACGATGAATAGGTACCTTGAACTTGGAATACATTTACTTGAATGTGTGACTGGAATTTTAAAAACCTCAATACCCAACCCTTGGAATGTTTGAAGAAGGTTCTATGGGTCACACATTTGCGTACTATTCATCACAATTCCGCAAATCGACAGTACACAAAATACCAGCCTAAATCAACATTAAGTAGAAATATTGAGCGGAATCAGGGAGGGATTAGATTTAAGGCGCCCTTTACTGCTAAACCGAGGGGCGGATTCGGCTTAAGTGGTTCTTCCTCTATCCGAGAAGTATGGTATTTTGTAAAGATTCACAAAATTTTATCATTTATTGATTTGGCGTTAACTTTATGGAATACCATAATGGTTTACATACAAAAATTAAAACAATATCAAATACCTAATTTTTAGTTTTTCAATGCAAACGTTACAAAATTTTATTTGTGTCTAAATAATTGTTCACAAATCTGGGTTATATCCGATTTTATAGGAGATATTTTTTTGTTGTTCTTTTTTGACATCTCAACAAAGATGAAGAAGAATATGAAAATCTGGGCATTTACAGGGCTTACGATTGTCGTAGGCTGGTTAAGATCACTTTACGCAAGTGTAATATTCACCAATTTTACACATGACTGATAACCACACTTCTCAAATTCTTGAAACTTAGATATTTTGATCAAATTCGTAGCACTATTCGTAGCAGCATTAAGCATAGGCTATTTCCATTTATATGTGAGGTCTGAATACTGGATTATATTTACACACTCGAAAAAGCGCCTGAAAACACGATTAAAAATTTTAATTTGTAAAAAATAACTCCTAATTCAACATAAATCTGTGAACATGTATTTGGACACACTCAAAATGTTGTGAAAAAATAATATTTCACAATTATGAAATTTCGCCCAATTTCAAATTATTTTAACATCATTTTTTGGCATCTCAACAAAGATGAAGAAGAATAGGGAAGTTTAAGTTTGGTTTAAGGCTGGTTTACGTGATCACTTTACACACGTGTAACATTTACCAATATACCCATGATTGAAAAATTCTTAAAAGTTCTGTATGTATGATCCAATTTCGAAACATTGTGCTTGAATCACTATAACTTCACTAGAGACATAGTTTGTGAGACGAGAGAAGCTTTTTATTAAACATAAACACTTTCAATTGTAGCGAAGTCCGAAACCTGGATTAGAAACACATACACGAGAAATGACAGAAAATATCATTTTCAATAATTATATTTAGCTTATAATTTAAGCAGTTAATTTATTAACAACATTTATGCGCATCCAAATACTTGTTCACAAATCTGGATTTTCTCCAATTATAGGAATTGTTTTTCAAATCATTTTTTTTAATCAAAAATTTATATCAAAAAAGAAGTATTTAGACACACTCAAAATGTTGTAAATATTTTAACAGCCTTTTTTTACTTTTATCAGCTCTTTTTTCATTTAAAAGATTTGATCGTTTTTCACGACTTTTTAAAAGCCGAACGATGATGGTATATTTTCCACAGTAAAAGGAAATATAGGAGAGGAAAGCGGATTTATTTCTTCTTTACGTGCCTTTACGTTTCTTTGACTATTTTTAAGTGCCCATCGAGAACTTTCAACACCTTTTTCATTCTGAGATAAGGTTAAATGTTAAGACATACAAACTTACGAGGTAGGTTCATATATTATAAAAAAACACACGTGACTTGAAATATTTCCTGTAATATCTCTATATAAAAATAAATAAATATTTTTGTACAGAATAATACAAACAAAATCGAATGAGAACATAAAGAAAAGTTCTATTTTTGTCCGCCTCCGTAGCGTAATGATCAACACGCTCGGCTACCGTTCTGGAGGTCCCGGGTTTGATTTTCAAGGGGGGTAAAATAAATATAAGTGATTTATTCACTGTAATATTTATTCAATATTACCATGGACTGGTACCTGAAGCGGAGAACTGATCACCTTTCCTTCGTGTGTAAACGATCAAGATAACACTTCGTTTACATGACACAGTGCCCTTTGCACCATTGGAGTGCAGATAAGGGTTTTATTATTATATTATTATTACTATTTTAGAATCCTGTCTAACAATATTTTGTTCTTTCGCAATTTTCCGAATGTGGTAGGTAATCGAAGCAGAGGAAGACCAATGAAAACGTGTCATGATCAAGTATTTCAAACACCTGAAAATGGTCACGCCATGAATTGGAATAATTGGCGGGTATATATGTGGAGACGCATGAATGTGGAAGAGGCTGAGATTGTTTGAAATGGCGTGATGATTAGTTAGTTAGTTCATAATAATATGTATTGAAAAAATACACATGTATTGTAAATCAGAAATATTATTAAAATTTCTGCATTTAACCCATGTGCGACTTATTATTGGATGGTTTGTATGGTCACTTTATTATCTGAACGACATTCACCATTCCACCCATCAAATTCATTCTATCTTTATTTTTCTTCATCTACGTTTAAATATCATTGGAAAATATTGATATACATAAATCCTAAGTGGTGCAAATACAGATTTTAGGAAAAAAAAGTTGTACGCACATAAAATATTGTGATAAAATATTTACTTTTTCAATATTCGTGAGCTTAAGCCATTCATTATTAACAATAGGGACCAAATTGTGGTAGAATCGGTAATTATTATTGTCCTGTATATTTTTTTAAATAATTACGCAGATTCCCCACATCTTTTACCACTCATCAATTTTAGAGTCATGGGAGCACAGAACAGAAGCAAAACTTTATTTAAAATCCCTAAAATGCACACCAAGTCTTACCAAAATTCATTTTTAAATGCGATATGTGCAATGTAATGCTAAATGAAATAGACATTAAAAATGTTTCTTTTAATACGTTTAAGAGAAATACTGTTGATGTCTATTTGACTATTTGATAAAGAAAATTATGTATTATTTGATAAAAACATTTAATGTAAGTTTATTAAATAGTTATACTTTTATGTATATGACAGTTTATTTTTCTTTATTTTTAGATTACTAAAGTGAAAAACCTATAAATGGAATTTAATTTTTTTAAATTGTATCATATTATGTTATTTTTCTTAATATGTTGTTGGTTTTTCAATAAATAAAAAAACAGAAACTCAAGTCAGAGTCCGCGAATCTAACCACAAGACTACAAATCATTTTAATCACCCTTTAATTCTTAGATAAATTTGGAAAAATAAGTTAGTCTTTTATTATTTTAAGAGTAACATTAAAATTCAATTCAAGACTATCTTTTCTTTGCAGTTGAAAAATTGAAAATGCTCGTTCAACGTTCAGTAATGGAGCATTTTCAGTACGATTTTTCCCATACTTCTACTTGCCTATTTTATGTTTGAAAGTCACGTCACAGGTATAAGTGTTTGAAGCACATATTCCTACTTTAACTTCTTCGAACCCGGTAAACATTTTACAACAAAAAAAAATGCTGACTAAATACGCTTTTCAGAAATGAATTTATGACCTTTTTATCATCTTAATTAAAGCAAACAGCAAATTTTTCTACCAATTAGAATTGTATTATTAGTCTTGATATGCATTGAATACAGAAAGACTGTGCTAAAGTATGATATATTCTAGAAAAATACCGCGGACTAACAATATATCATTGAGACGCTCGGGTTGAAATTGGGGCCAAAGTTTAGTTTAATTACAACACAAATAATGTATTGTGTTGCAACAAACTATTATTTCACAATACATACATGAATTTTATAAACCGATTTTATTTGGATATTTGTTTTAAGCCGCTATTTTTTTATAATGTATTAAAAAACGTTTCGAAAACTCATTATATCACTATATTTCGCAACGACTCGTGATTAGATGGCCAGCACCTCTTGACGTTGCGTAACCAGCTCATAGAGATGGTTAAGAGTTGCAAGGACGAAGACTTCCGAATGGAATAAAAGTATGAAACCTGTCTGGAGATCGATTCTGTACTCGGTTAAGATCAAATGCCGCCTATATAATTCCTGTACCAATTTTCTTATATGGTTATGAGATATGCCTCCTCACAAGGTCTCAGAGTACTCTTTAACTTTTAGAACAGATACTTGTGAAAATTTTTGAGTATGCGGTAGTTTGACTTCGTGAGGAACGATAAAATGCGACATAGGACACAGCAACCTAATTGTCGTCAAGAAAAGGCAATTCAATTGGCTATACCATGTGTTTCTCATGCGTTTTGAGAGCCTTAATGAAGCTTGCACCTTTCACAAGACAACAACTTCTCGCCACCCAGGACGTCCACTGTTAATAATCCGTCGACAGTTTTCGTATAAACTTCGAGACGCGAACCTGAATTGGGAGAATGTAGACCGCCTCCGTTGTGTAATGGTCAGCGTGTTTGGCTACCGTGTTGGAGGTCCTAGTTTCGATTCCCAGGAGGATGAAAATAAATATTAGTGATTTTACACTCTAATATTTATAAAATATCACTCTGGATTGGTACCGGACCCTGAAGTGTATGAGTGATCACCTTGCCTTCATATAAGTCACGATCAAGATAACATTACTTCAAAACGATGCAATGCACAATTGGGTGCGCATAACGGTTAAAAGAAAAAGAGGTTGTTTGTGAACTCTTAACTAGCATTATTTAAATAGATTTAAAAAAAATAATAATAAGTCAATTAGTATCGGGTCTTAAGAGGTTATGTCTGCAGAAAGAACAAAATCTCAAATGAAAAAAGGTAAGAAGCATTCGATTCCTTTGAGGAAGGAACAAGTTTAGTAATACTCGTCTAGTTTCCTTCCGATCTCTTTTTCTTTTGTATTTCACATACTTGAGAGGAGACTATTGTATTTGGCTGTCACAAAATGGCGACATCTGTAGTCTGTTGGCGAATCACACTCTGATAGCTCACACTATTTAATACCTATCGCTTTAGTTTATATATAGAGGTCTTCCTGCAATTTTAAAATTATACCAAAATAATGTTTAGCCGGCAACATCAATATTCTTATTATTTTTTGACACCTCATCAAAGATGAAGAAGAATATGGAAGTCTCGGCATTTACGGGGCTGACGACCGTCATAGGCTGATGAGATGTCAAAAAATAATATGAAAATAACTCCTGTAATTGGAGATAATCCAGATTTTTTGAACAAGTATTTGGAGACACTCAAAATGTTGTATATCAATATTCTTTGTTACAATCATTATTTAACGGTAAAAATAATGACATTTTACTAATATTCTTTTAAATCCTCTTCTCACTACTCACTTCTCAACATAAGATCAATTATTTGAGTAAAATATTTCTTTACGCATAGTATATTTTAGTATATTTGTCAGTATTTGTTTTGAAAATTCAGTATTTTCTGTGAAATGCAGTGGTTTAGTTGAAAAATTAAGTGATATAACGTATTTGTTGAGTGATATATCTATTTATTTTCTCCTACCTACTTCATTTTCTACTAATATACTTTACTTTTGTTCATAACATCATTTTGATAAAACTGTATGTATATATACATATATTTATATATATATATATATATATATATATATATATATATATATATATATATATATATATATATATATATATATATATATATATATATATATATATATATATATATATATATATATATATATATATATATATATATATATATATATATATATATATATATATATATATATATATATATATATATATATATATATATATATGTATATATATATTGAAATATTCAAATAAAATAAAAATATTTTTTGGGTGTCGTAAAACAAATATTGGCATGTATTTTTACTGTCATGTGAATGCTTCTTTATAAATAGAAGGTCCCATATGATGCTATGACAGCTAATAATAGACTGCAATGTCAAACAAACGGACATAAAAGCTCTGCCTTCCCGTTCGAAGTTCTATTATTGAAAAAAAGACAGTTTAATCATCCATGGCTACGTATTAAATCTATAACGTACCCATCCATCAGCCGTGTATACATAGGTGAGTTCCGAACCAAAGGAAAATGGGCCCGTATATTACCAGTCAAAAATTGACAAATGAATTCACGTCACAATGATGGCTTAGCTGAGAATGAGCCGAGTTTGATGTCACAGAACGGTATGAGAAATGACGAATATAAAAAAATAAACCTTGGAAAACGTGTACAGAATTTCATCACCTAGACATCCCGCCAGGTTGGGTACGCGAGATGAATCCGGAAGAGAGGGGAAACATTTGAAGAGGGACAACTTTGGCATTTCATAAGGTGATAGATAAAAACGCGATAGCAGATGTGAGGAATGATGTACTTTTTAACCCCCTTCAACACTACGGCTGTCCAAACTCAAAACACAGTAAGGGACATTTTTTGTAGTACTTTTTTTTTTTGCATTTTTGGACTAAGTAGATTCTACTTAGTCCAAAAATGCGAAGAAAACGTACTACAAAAAAATGTCCCTTACTGTGTTTTAAGTTTAGACAGCCAACTACCCTCTTCATTTTTTCAATATAGTTGTGTCTCTTGAAATTAGTAATGTCACATCTTGTATACTATAGTCCTCCGGTTTTTACGGAGCTTTGATCCTAGAAAGTAGCAAATACTGATATTTCATCTTCTTTTGACCCTTACTCGCACCCGAAACTAATTTTTGATGGAAAATAAATGACGGTAGTGAAAGAGCTCAGAGATGAAGACATAACAAGGGAAAATACAAGACGAAGATTAGTTAGGAAAATGCAAATATCCCCAATGACTGAGGAATTTTAAGTTGCAAACCTGTATTCGTACGGGATATACTTTTCATCTTCTTTTTTTCTTCTAATCAGTGGTAGGATTCATCCGGTTCGCACCGGTTCGATAGAACCGGTGCCTAAAAATTTTAATTCGCTGAACCTTTCCTTAACCCTTTATTGTCACACAATATTCCGATTGAGATCATGTATCGGAGCACGCTCGGTTTACTTGGTCCGCCATTGTGTATTGTGCCTTAGACAAACTTTCAGAAATGCTTTAACATTAAAACTCTTTTGAAATTCACTTATTTGTGAAATATGTATATACATTTATATGTATATATATATATATATATATATATATATATATATATATATATATATATATATATATATATAAATAAATATATATAAATAAATAAATAAATATATATATATATATATATATATATATATATATATATATATATATATATATATATATATATATATATATATATATATATATATATATATATATATATATATATATATATATATATAAATATATATATATATATATATATATATATTTATATATATATATATATATATATATATATATATATATATATATATATATATATATATATATATATATATATATATTTAAATATATATATATATATATATATATATATATATATATATATATATATATATATATATATATATATATATATATAAATATATATATATATAAATATAAATAAATATATATATTTATAAATATATATATATATATATATATATATATATATATATATATATATATATATATATATATATATATATATATATATATATATATATATATATATATATATATAAATATATTTATATATATATATATATATATATATATATATATATATATATATATATATATATATATATATATATATATATATATATATATATATATATATATATATATAAATATATTTATATATATATATATATATATATATATATATATATATATATATATATATATATATATATATATATATATATATATATATATATATTTATATATATATATATATATATATATATATATATATATATATATATATATATATATATATATATATATATATATATATATATATATATATATATATATATATATATATATATATATATATATATATATATATATATATATATATATATATATATATATATATATATATTATATATATATATATATATATATATATATATATATATATATATATATATACCTAATTTAAGGGATGAAACACAAATTTGTAATATTGAAAACGCCGCTACACAATACCTTATGATTGCAGGATTCACCATAATAAAATACTTAACTAGTACGTAAATACGTTATTGTACCTACAGGCTTTGATGACTACTTACGAATTTCAATGCCTTCGCAAATTCACCCACGTTTCACGATACGGGTATATAATATCTCATAATAATAGATGTTGAATTCTCCAATACTGACAATATTGTTTTTTGGGAGTACTACCCAGAAATTATAACGTAAACATCTCAATTATATTAAAATTATGGGTGTTGGAACGCTTGAGTACATAATTTATATCGTATTATGTATAACATAGGTATTGCTTTGATTAATATCGATATAAAATGTGTTTGACGTCATCAAATTTACTTTGACATCTCAACACAGTTGAAGAAAAATTTAGATGTCCTGTATTTACAAGGCTAATGATCTATCATAGGCTGGTTAAGGTGATTACACGAATAATATTCACCATTCTACCCATTATTGGCAACCGCAATAACCTCATGTAATTAAAATAAGAAATAAAATAAGAAAAGAAAAACTGTCATGCGGTGCTTTTAAATCACAAAACTAAATTTAAAGTATTTGGATTTCCAAAAAGTTGTGAAAATATCTGTATGTGGAAAAAATTTAGTTTTTTTTGGTTTTGAAAAAAATATATTTAAATCTGTTTTTCCTTCAAAATTCAGGTTTTGTAGCTTTGCATTGTAGCTAAATAGAACTTTTGAGAACTCTTAGACAAAAAATAATATATATTGTACTTATGTATATTTATGCATGCATGTGTGTGCGAGTGTGCAGAAGAAAAGTTCATAAACAACTCGATTCTATCATCTTTCACTGTCTTGATATCGCCAACTTTGTTGGCTGACTAAAGCTAGAACATACATTTTGTACACTGGTACGTTATTCGAAACCTGTATAATGAATCACATCAAAATTATTAAAAGCAACCGTACTTTGCGCGACAACTAGTCCAATTTGTCAGACAACACCACCGCCGCTTACGTTGAACATTAAATTTAAAGTAATGTGTCTGTGTCATATTTCCACCTTATTGCGTTAATAAACGTATATCTCAACTTCTCAGCGCGTCGAGAGAGTGCTCGTTGCCACACGCCGCGCGAGTATGAAAATGATTATAATTTATCAAGAAACTATCGGGTGATTTAATAACACTTTCCCACCCCCGAGAGTCCCGATTACTCCGGGTGAATTTACCGCAAAATTACCAATTATCGGCTAAATAACTGCCTTCATAAACGGTAAACTTAATAACTTACCACTTTATACTATAGGTTTCTCGACTAAGAGGAAGCATCTTTCGTTTTTTTTTCAACTCCTCTTTGAGGTATGAAATTTCAGCAAATAAAAAAACTCATGTTGCGCAGAAATTTTATTTTTATGAATTTTAATAATTTTTGTTTATTAAAATTAATAAAGAAATAAAACAACAGAAAATAAATAAAAAAATAAACAAAAAGTCATTTACATCATCAAGTTTTTAACTAGTTGCAATGAATGGGATTAAATTTAAATCTCTGTTCCAGTAGTTATTTTAAATTTTCGAGGTGGTTTAAAAAAGATCCTACCTTGCAGTTTTAAATAACAAAAAGGTGGGACACTTTTAATTCCATCATGCCTCATAGGGTTAAAAAAAATTCAAATAAACATCTTTCAAAAATTGATGCAATATGGATGTTAAATTATGGGCAGAATGGTTAACGTTACATAAGTGTATAATGTGTGATTAGTGATTAGTGATCGCTCAAGCTAATCAAATTCCAGGTCGTAAGCCTCGGAATGTTCAGAAAAATGATAAATATTTTATCCCAGTTAATACGCCCTTAATACTGGTTTGTATTGGTATATCATCCGTTTTAAAAAATCCAGTTTACGATTTTATAAAACAATAATAATAAAATATTTTTTATGCTATGTTCAATTGAAGTAAGCTTTATAAACTTTACAAATTTTCTCAACTGAAGGCACCGTTTTCAACTTTACTTCGAAATCACTTTTCAAATATTGATACTATATGGATGTTCAATAATGGTACAAAGATTTGGACTTATTCACAACATTCTCCGTAAAAACACTGGTCAAAAATAAGTTTTAAAAAATATCATCGATAATGGCTTGAGTTTTACTGTTTCATAGAAAATTCAATAGAAGGCACTTTGAACTGGCATGTGAGCGAATGTGGATGAAAGATGTATAGAAGTTTCTAAATTCATAATCAATATAATTGTTCAATCGTGGGGAGAATGATGAATGTGTGTAAACCCTGTAAAGGTCCAGACTTTGCAGGGTTTACACACATTAATATGTTTAGATGTTTACAAAATATAAATTTTATTTAATTTTGTAATAAATGTAAATTTAAAAAAAACTGATAAATATTTTAGACCACTGTAGATAAAAATATTTAACGCTCCTATATACCTTCCCACTTAGTAAATAGTTTTAGGAGAATACAATTTAAAAGAAATATACATTTTGGATGTCAGCCGATATCAGATAGATATTTGACTAAACTAACTAATGGCGCCGCTTCCCCGCTAGGGTAGGCAGAAATAATAAAATGCCATACCACTCTATCTTATGCAAACATTCTTTGCTATTCCACATTCATGCATCTCCTCATACATACCCGCCGATTATTTCGACTCCTGACCCGACAGCTTTCAAGAATTTGATATAGGTACCTTTGATTTGCTTAAAAAATATATTATTTAACTAAACGAAATTTAATCCAAATCTAAAATAAATAAATATATACAGATTCCTTTACAAAATATGCTTTTATAATTTCATTTATGTATACATATTTCCGCTTTATCAACTTAAAGACGAAACAGCCTTTCTACATATGTATATGAAATTTACCCAAATCGATCTGACTCCCGCCCAGTGTTAATTTGTCAAATAAATTCCTCGATATTTTGTTCCTCCAACATCTTGATATTTGACAATATTCTTAATTAATAAAGATGTCTTAATGCCTTTTATATTAAGGTACAATCATAACAGACGATACAATACACCTTTATGCTTTGAAGAGAGAAACTTTATGAATCGTAGGGACATTTTTACAAATCAAAAATATAGCATCTTTATTATTTATTGATTTGGAATTTACTTAGTGAAATAGCATAATGATTTAAAAATAAAAATAAAACACTTATTTAAGACCACTTTTAAGTTAAGTAAGGTAAACACGACTAATTTTGAGAACTACGTAAGTATTAAATTCAAATTTGTATTTTCACCTATTAAATGAGAACATCTGTAATTCTTGATAATTAATATTTGTGAATGAGTAATATTTTTTGATCCCAAAACTTATGTATATTTTGGGATCAACAAATATTCAATTATGATTAAAAAACTCGATTTTCTTAATACATTTCAGGCATCTTCATTTTCATTTACTTAAAAAGGAATAATAATGCTACAAAATCGGGAGAAAAATAATGTTCGTGGGGAAACCAATCATTTAATATTTCGACTGTTAATGGTTCCTGTAAAAAACGATTTAATTGTTATTAATTTATCTCTTAAGTGATGTAAAAATTATTCAAAAGTGATGAAAAATAAAAAATAAAAACAGAGACCCATATAAAATGCATGTTAGATTCTACCTAATTTATTTTACACACTGGGAAACGCCTGAAAATATAACTTTCAATTTTCATCAAAATTATAATTTGGCCAGTTATTTTATTCACAATATTTTTATCGTGTCCATTTTTAAATTAACGTACATACTTTAAATTTTGTAATTATTAAAAAATAAACATATTTAAAATAAAATCACAATAAATATTTAATTGTAACTTAATTATAATGTCTACTGGTTGCGAAGCTAACCGCTTCTTTATCAAGACTGATTAATACTAATAATAATGATTGTATTAATCAGTCTTGATAAAGAAGCGGTTAGCTTCGAAACCGGTAAACATTATAATTAAGTTATGATTAAATATTTATACTGATTTTACAACAAAGTTACATTTTAATTATAAAATGGAAAATCACAAAGTTAGTGCTTCAAATATAAATGATATATTTATTCTAGTTATTTAACTTATCTTTCTTGTTTGATCCAAGAGCTCTTTGATTAGCTGAAAACCTGTTAGTGACTGAACCGATTAAATATTTTCTAAACAAATACTTATTAATACTACCAATAAAAAATATTAAATTTCTCAAACTAATTTCCTTTGATTACTAAGTTAGCGAGCAAACTAAGTAGCTTCCAGCAATAAAAATAATTGTTCCTGTCTGTGAGCTGACGCCAAAGAGGTAAAGGCGCTTTGAAGGTTCTCATCGATTGAAGCTCGAAGGAGTTCCCGTCAAACTCAGAAAATGTATCCCTTCCCTGTCAAAGTTGTGAAAGTTTATCGATCACTCCTTCTTCATTACAGCCTTGAGTTCTCATCGCCTCGTAGCAAAACAACATCAAGCCGTAGCTTACGATCAAGATAACAAATAATCAAGCAATTTTTGTTCGAATACGGTGGCGACAACCCGACAGACGCGTGTACCGTAAAACGGGGCTACTTGAACTTTGGTGTGTTACTTGAGCCCAGTACAATAAAAAAATTAAATCTGTATTTGGTCTACAATAATGAACGTATCGACATGATTCATAGTTTCCCTGACAGGTGACACTTATTGTCACGATACTTCGATCGATACCAATATCCAAATATTTTTTTTTACTGGGCTCAAGTAACACAAAATTCAAGCCCCGTTCTACAGTACGTAAAAATAAGATCAAACGGGTTCAAAATAGACATGGGTGATCGGTTATTTAACTACTTATTTAAAATAAGTCGTTACGTAACTCGGTTTTCGGATTCAATCATTCAACATTTTTGACAAAATTCTGAGATGTAGACCTTGGGAGAATAAAATAGGCGTCAGAAAACACAAAAAAGGTCCGACGACATAGCTGTTGTGGGGGTAGAAATTGGCTGCACGCAACAACAGACTGAAAAAAATGGAAAGATACGGAAGCAGAGGATAGAAGGTTTAAGAAAAAGAAGAAGAAGAAGAACATGTACAGATTGTTTGCATGTTGGGTGTAGTGATTCTTCTGACGAAGAGACAGGTCTTGAAACCGATAGACTAAAACCTCGGTGATTGGTTATATACGTATACTAAAATGACTAATATTTATTTTTTGTAAGTGAAAAAGTAAAAATGACTAACTACAAAATAAATATTATGAATATTAATAATATACAACATGGCACTGCTGCACATTGTATAATAACGACAGGCGCCGTGGCGTAGTCGGGTAGACGCTCGACTGTGAAACTGGCGTTGAGGGTTCGATTACCGCCAATTGCAAAATGAATTTTAAAAATATTCATTTTCAATTGGTCTGGGTGCTTATGATGTATTTATCACATATACCTTCCATTTCCTGACTATCCTACCTGTAGACAAGCCTCTAAAATAGAAGCTTTGCGGGTTTTTCCCTTTTTATACATAATCTGGCTAAGAGAGTAATTCCACTGTAGCAGTGTTTAAAGTGGATATATACAAAATAAAAATCACTGGGTGAATATCAACCTAAAGCATCAAGTAGAACGATAAGATTTCACAAAATACATATCATTCACTCCTTTCAAGAACGTCATTAATAAAAAAACTTGATTTTCAGGAGAACGTTTTAAAATTAAAAAAATATAATACAACTTATTAAAAATAAATATCAAGCCACTTATTGAACTTTTTACTGTGCAACAGATCTTTTTAGATTCAACCTGAAAGTTTTTTCTCCATTTAAAAAATAACTAGGATATTTAAAAAAAAAAAAATATACAATATCTTTCCTTCAAAACGCAAAAAAAAATTGTTTCTGCCCTGTAGCGGGTAAATATTAAGTTAAAAATATGACTCTTTTGCTGGGATATAGTACATTTTCTGGACTTAACATTAACTGAAAATTGACGATTTTTTATTTATGACGTTGTTGAAAGGAGTGAGCGATATAGGTAATGATGTTTTTGTCTCGCTACTTCAAAACAACTGTGGTGGAACATACCCCTTTTTTGCTTTCCCAGCCTGAAATAACAAAACCTGACTTTGAAAGTTTTTCCAACATTTCAGGGAAAGTTACATATCCATCAACAACGTACATGGCCAGTGTTTGAAGGTCTAATACAATTGCTATTGGGGTCGCAGCATTTGGTCGGGATGTGTGATTTATCAAATGTCCTGAACCCTATTCAACTGTCGTGACCTTTGCGATATATTTTCTTTTTATTCAGCTCAAAACACATTTTTATAATTCGTTTTCAAGCACGAGTTCACAATCTTCAAGGGTAGTGACAGAACTATTTGTTTTGTTACATGTTCACGCATTCTCTTCACTTCACTTTTCGTAATACCATTTGTTTATAATGCAGTATCATCACTCAAAAAGCATATAGATTTTTTTTTTTAATTTCAAATCCTTATCCGCACCCGATGGTGCATAGGAAATCATAAACGCAGTATTATTTTGATCATTAACACATAAAGGGAAGGTCATCAACCCACCGCTTCAGGTACCAGTCCAGGGTAATATTGAATAAACATAATAGTGAAAAAATCATTTATATTTATTTGAACCCCCCCCCCCCCACTGGCAATCGAGCTCGGGACCTCCAGTACGGTAGCTAAGCGTGCTGACCATCACACTACGGAGGTGGATAAAATTTGCTTCGCATTTAGAATACTCTACATATAAATAGATTTTTCATTAATTGATTCGGCAGTCACTTTGTGGTAATATGTATTAATTTTTTATTTAGGTTTTACTTGATAAATACCACATTTCTTACAATCTATTTTGACACGCATTTCGATAAATTCCACATCATTTTCAAACACCGTGTTACATTAGATTTCAAGAAATAGTGGTATTTACGAAGTAAAATTAAAAATAAAAAATAAATAAAATTTGTTTTTATTTTAAAGTATTCATACAATCCGGAAATTCAATAATATTTCACTTAGTCAATGAAATACTAAATCATCAACGAATGTTTATTAAAGGTGTCTCAAGATGAGATGAAACATCTATCGTGTTTTTATATGAAGGAAGATGGAAGTCTGAACTTCCCAGGGCTAACGACCCGACATTTAACTGACTTAAACGATCACTTTATTCACATGTATAAGGTTTGGCGTTCCGCTGGGTACAGCAGCAGATGACAAGTAATTTTTTACCGGAATGGCAGCGCCATCTGTTGAATATAATGGCAATACTTGACATTGCCCATGACGGAGACTGTGCTTCTTGACTGTCACTAAGCATTTAACATTTTTTCTAACGCATTGTTGTTTAAAAGATTTTCAATATTTTCATTGTGAAATGAAACACATTTCTATGAATATACGCTTTTTTATTTAAACACCAATATTTGAATAATTGTTGATTCAAAATGTAGTAAGTTTAATTATTGACAAAACATAAAGGAAAATTTAACCGCGATATAAGTGACGTATAATAATGTGATCATTTAAGCCAGGTCGTAAGCCCTGGGTTGCTCAGACTTGTATCTTCTTTTGTATGTAAACAATACATATCTCTTATCAAGTTGAGACACATATAAGTAATTTTTTATTTTGCTCTACCAGACCTTATACTTAATTTGAGTATCAGTAAACTTTTCCATTTTTTATCACCTTAAAAGTTTTAATATACATACACTTGGGATGAAAACTAAACCTTTTAAAAAAAATTATGAAAACGGTTACCAGTTAAGTAATATAACTTTTTCGACTGATAAAGTTTGTATCTATGTTACGTAGTTATTTTTTTTTTTAATGGGACTATTGATTGATATAAGACATTAAGTTTGTCATTTCAATTAAATTCTGACTTTTCAATTAAAACCCACAGAACTGTTCTGATAAATGATTGTACTGTTCTGGCAGGCTTAAAATAAAATGTTTAAAAAAATTGAATATTAATTGGAAATTTAAAATATCGATTTCTTAACTTCGAAATCCCACGTGATTATCAAATTTACCCCACAGGGTGAGCAATTTCCAAGTGCAGAAATCCGTCATAATTACAAAATCATGATTTTTTTATTATTTATTTTTTCAGTTAGGTAACCTTACATTAAAAAGAAAATATAATTTACACTTAATTTAAATCATATATCTTCTTACAGTATACATAAACATTTATTTTTGAATTCATTCAGACTCTTTTCATTCTTAATGGATTCAGGCATCTCATCATACATTTTTTACTCCTTATACATATGTTTATGATTTTGCCATTATGTTTTTTAATGTCTTATTTTATCCTTATTTCTAGTAATATGTTTGTAAAAAATATTTATTAAAAACCGTCTTATTCTTAAAGTATTTAGGCATTTTATCGTTAAAAATTTATAAATAAAAATAATCATTTTATGTGATGAACGAAAAATATAGGCTAAAACTAAAATGAAAACATTGTGTATTTTAATAACTTTTATATTAAAAAAATACATAAACGCAATATAAATGGTTTTTCAAATTATTTAAGATGTTATTAATATTCAGTATTTCCTTAATTCAGTAAATACATTGAAAAATAATTAAATAGGAAACTCACCCCAGACCTGGATGCAGTTGTAATATCTCTTTAGAATTTTGTATACATTTGTTGAATTTTTATCTTCCAGAATTGTGTTGTGGACAGCTGGAAAATAATGAAAAAAAATTGATATCATAGAAATTGGTCAGGTCAAGAGTCGGAATAATCGGTGGATATGTATGAGGAGATGTATGAACTAGGAAAAGGCGAGGATTATTTATAAAACAGATTAGTGTACCGTTCAATTCTCTCCGCCTACCCCTGCGGAACCAGCGTGATAGTTAGTTATTTAATAACATTTTTATCAATTGATTCGGCAGTCACTTTGTGGCAATATTTTTCAATTTTTTATTCACGGTTTTGAAAAATGATGCGGAATGCAATGAAACACGTGTCACAATAGGTTTTTAAAAATGTTGGTATTTGTCACTTAAAAATAACATTATTTTCACAATTTGAAAACACATTTAACTGACGTCACCAAAATAACGCGTCTTAATGAAATAACAAACATGAAAATATATTAAAATATTAATAGAGCTTCTAAAATTATTAAGCATTTTATGTTTAAACTATTCAAAATTTACTCCTGATCAATTATATAACAGAACTTTAATATTTGATTATAAGCACCTTTAACAAAATTTCACTGTATTACATCACATAATCCATTATTGCGTAATATTGTCAAAATTATCTATTTCATTAATCTTTTAAAAATGTGAATCAATTAAACACTTAATCGAATTTTTGAAAGAATCTCCAAATCACACGTCTACTAATTTTGACTAACTTTCACTTTAAAACAACACATAATCCACCTTTGAATACCTATACTTATGTAAGTTATCGACATTCAAAATCTATTTAAATTGTGAAACAATAAAACATTATATTGAATTTTCGAAAGAAACTCAAAAGCACACGTCTACCAATTTTGACTATATTTCACTTTAAAACATCACATAATCCACTTTTGAATACCTATATGTAAGTTATCGACATTAAAAACAATTAAAATTGTGAAACAATTAAATATTATATTGAATTTTCGAAAGAAACTCCAAACCACACGTATACCAATTTTGACTATCTTTCATTTTAAAACAACACAATCCACTTTTGAATACCTATATGAAAGTTATCCACATTAAAAATTTATTAAAATGGTGAAACAATCAAACAACGAATTGAATTTTCAAAAGACACTCCGAACCACGCGTAAATCAATTCACAACTGCCAAAATATTACCAGAAAACGCCTTAGATATATAAAAAATTGTGACAATAATAAAATGTAAACTAACTTCTTATTCAAAAAATCGTTCTAATCGAATGAATTAATGTTATTTTCTTAAACAACTACCTTCCTACTGACAATGTTCCTTTTTCATTGCGCCACAATTTAAAATAATAAATATATATGGTGCAAACAAAATATGTAGGCACAAAAATATTTTTGTACCTTGTTATTATTTTCAGGAATTCACGTTATACTGTCGTATTTTATTGACATAAGACGGAAGAAAAAGAATACGGAAGTCAAGGTTTTACAAGGCTTACAAACTGTCATGAGCTGGTTTAAGTTATCACTTTATACACGTGTAACATTCACCATTCTACCCATGATCGACAACCATAATACTCAATTTTCGAAATACTCAAAGTTCTACATATGTTTATTGACACCTTCATTCACATACGAGTTCTCAGCAAGTTTTTTTTTAGCAGAGACCTTCATAAAATGTAAGTAAAATTCTTCCCAAATCATTTTGCATACTAAGAGACGCTCCGACAACAACTTAAAACATAAATCGCTCACTCCTTTCAAGAACGTCATAAATCAAAAAACTTGATTTTTCAGGAGAACGTTTTTAAAGTTTAGCAATATAATACAATGTATTAAAAATGAATATCAAGCCACTTATTGAACTTTTTACAGTGCAACAGATCTTTTTAGGTAAAACCTGAATGTTTTTTCTCCATTTGAAAAATATTTAGTATATATCAAAAAATCCTTAAACAATACATTTTCTTCAAAATGCAAAAACAACACTTTCTGCCCTGTATCGGATAAATATTAAGTTAAAAATATGCCGCTTTTGCTGGTATATAGTACATTTTCTGGGCATTCCGAAAACATGCACAACTGGAAATTGACGATTTTTGATTTATGACGTTCTTGAAAGGAGTGAGCGAAATATATTTATTTTATTATATATACCGTTGTATTGAATTCACAAAGTGTCATTTATTTGTTTTCCACCTCCGTAGTGAAGCGGTCAGCGTGTTTGACCACCGAGCTTGAAGTCCCAGGTTCGATTGCAAGGGAGATCAAAATATATACATATTTGGTAAGTGATTTTACACTCTTATAATTATTTATTCCATACCTTGAGATAAAGCATGAAAGCCTATTAGGCTCGTATTACATATACATACATTATATTACATCCAATGATAAAATCAAAATTCGAACAAAACATAAAATTATTAAAAGAAGGAATTCATTCAAATTCATTCAAACCGTTATCCGCACCCCAATGGTGCATAGGGCACTGCATTCTATAAATGCAGTATTATCTTGATCGTTAACACACGAAGGAAAGGTGATCAGCCCTCCGCTTCAGGTACCAGTCCAGGGTAATATTGAATCAATATTACAGTGAAAAAATCACTTTTATTTATTTGACCCCCCCTGGGAATCGAACCCGGGACCTCCAGATGGATAGCCGAGCGTGCTGACCATTACACTACGAAGGCGGAAATAATACTTTACATTAAATAAATGTGGAATTTAAGATATGTAAATATGTACAGTAAAACCCCCTATAACGCTGAAATAGGTCCTGCATTATCAGAGGGAATTTAAAAGTCTTTAATTTTTTAAATTATATTTTAACATTTTAACCAGCGGAAAAGTCTTAAATTAGTAATTTAAATCAACATTCAATTAAAAAATATTAACCCCCTACAACGATCCCATTGATAAACGCGGTACCTTTATCAACGTTATAGGAGGGTTTACTGTCAATGCATAAATACATCCATACTTATGAAATTATGAACATACCCATATATTTAATGTTTTGATTAATATACTTTTTTATCTAAAGCAAAATATTTTCATTAATTGATTCGACATTAACGTTTGAGTAATATCTATTCATTTTTATTCAAGTTCGAAGTTGTGGATACTATCGTTTCTTTAAATATATTATGACGCGTGTTTTGATGCATTTCGCGTCATTTTCAAGTACAAATGATGCGTAATGCATCGAAACACGTGTCACAATCGATTTTAAGAAATAGTAGTATTACCAAGTAAACATTAAGTAAAAAAAAAATTTATTTAATTTACTTTATGTATACATTTATATGATGGCTGTATAATTGCATCATGTAATTTCTGTATAAAATTTTTAAGTACTTACGAAATTTTAGTTTGTTTTTATATTAATTTGACAAAGTTTTATATGAGAAAAGCCAAATATTATCTTACAGTTATGCTGAAAACTTTTGTCGGCACAACAATTTTATACTTGTAGGAGGGATTCGCTTTGTATGAATTTATGTCTAAAACCAGTCTTGAAAAAAGAGTTGACATTTTGTTTCCCAAATTCCTTCACATTGCCGTTTCGCGACCCAGAAAACAAACAAGATCAACATAACAAAGCCAGCTAAGATAAGTTTTAGAGCGAAAGCAGCTAAGTATTTTTTTAAAGCTGGAATTCCATGAAATGCGGCTAGTGCCAGCGTCAGACGCATCCATTGTTATTAGATTATCGCCAATCAAATGTATTGGAAAATAGACAATTATACCAATACTCATCGATGTCTGCGGTATATTGCTTTCAAAGATAATCAACTCCCCTTTGGTTCATAAATAACTTTCATTTCGGCATTCAGATTTTCATCTTCTTTTGTATACAAATGATATATGCTTCGAGTTAAGGCTGGGATTTCGAACGTTCAAATAAGAACGCGTTCGGCCACGCTAGGGGCTAGACGTCTCTCCATGCACATTTTTTTATTTATTTAGAATATAAGTTTATTGGAATTCGATGTTTTTTAGAAAATGTATTAAAAATATATTTTTTAACTTCTTACCATTTAAAAACTCTTTTTTTCTCAACCATACATTTATTTCGAAGAAATTTTTTTTATTACAAAAACGGTATTATAAGAAAAAAAATCAATTACGTCAAGTGTTACCTGGTTTTAGCAAAAATTAGTCTCAGAATGCTCTGATTAAAAAAATACTACACTTATATTTCCAAGTTATTTTGTATAAAAATGATGGATGCTTCATCTTAAGTTGAGATGCCTAAATAGTATATGAATATGATGAATAATTAGAATAAATAGTATAAATCAACAAAATTATATTTGATGAGAATCAATATTGAAAATTGAACTCTGAGAACGGGAGCTCTCAATAAATGACCGTGTCCACTGCTCGTCGTTGCCACAGCAAGGAAATCGAACCTAAAAAGCGATCTTTTCGTGCGTCACACTGTGCGCATGAGTTATCTTTATTCTAGCCACGTTTTCCCTTTTCTATATACATGTACACGACGTGAAATATCGCAGGATTATGCGTTTTTTTCCCACTCAGTCCCACGGTATCCAAATTCAGACAGGTTGTTTTATTTCACGGACTCGGAATTTGTTTACAAAGACGCCTACCTTCATTTCAAGTATTTGAGAGAAACACTACATTAATCATGAATTGGGATCTTTTCTTACCGAGGAAAGTGTCTTTGCTGTTATAATCGTAGAGTTCATTTCCAAATTATCATATTCATTCAGAACTTCTTCGTCTTCTGCATGGTGTAGGCCTTTTTCTAAGAAGGATAAGCCTCCCACAATGATGGTAATTCAGAACTGAAATCAAGTAAATTAACAACTGTTAACTAAGAAAAAATAAAACGTAAACACCTACAAACCTGAAATTTTAATATTAATATTAATTTGGATAATATAAAGAGTCATGATTGTAAAATACTACCTCAAGGGCACTTATCAAAAACTTGGAAATTAATAGTATGATGATAATGATAGATAATAATTTTTTTAAAAAACGTCGTCAATCGGTCCTACTCGACAACGAGCGGAGTCTGGGGTGGGGAAAAAGATGAATAGATATATTTTTATGCCTTCTCTTCGATCTTCTTGGGCTGGAGAGTGGCCAATATACTGGTCAAGACGCCTGTCTGAGCTATGCTCTCGCTGAAGAGCTGCTTGTTGAGCTCCTCGTCATTGAGGATGGCCAACTTCCGACTTCCAGACTAGCACAGTTCAAACTTAACCTCGCTTTCATCCTCTTTTTGCCGCCCTTCCGTTACGTGGTTTTGTATGTGAAGTTTTCTGCTTTCACTAGCATTTTACCCCTTATTTGCACCCAATGGTATACTAAAATCACTAATATTCGTTTTGACCACCCTTAGAATCGAATTTAGGACCTCCAGCGTGGTAGCCAAACGTGCTAATCACTACAATAAATTAGTGGACACAATGGCTAATTTTACACACATATGATAACCGATTAATCTTTCCGAAACTAGAAATGTACGAAATTATAATAATTAATCTAATTTCATTTTTGATAGCTAAATTAATAATTTAAAAAATACTTGATAATTATGTTTAAAATCAAACTATTTTATAAACCCATTTTTTGAGAGTATATTTAAATTTTTTGAGACTTTGCTATTTCTTTTTCGTAGGCGTAAGTAATCGAAGAAGTTTAATTTCGTTCCCGCTCCCAACTCGAATTGATAAATCTTTTACTCAAAAATGTAAATCAGTTGAAAATTGTTCGAAATCTTTCCTCAGCCATTGCCCGCATTTTGATTGATGAAGCTTGAAATTCTACTTATGTAATCGAGAATTGTTATATGAAGGGTGCTTCCACTTCAGTTGGGGTTAGTTATGACAGGCAAATATAAGACAATCAAAAGAATTCTTTGAAATTTGTGAACTCTAATGAAATGTTTATAGAAGCACCTAACTTTCGAGTAAATTTGGCAACCATGTCTGTATTTTATAATAGAATACTTCGTACTGGAGAAAGTGACCAACTAACAAAACGTAAAATGTTCAGCAGGGCCATTTAAGTCACTTTTGCTTGGCAAGAAAATAAACATCAATGTAGTTAGTCATTTTTAACAAGTCAATATATTAAACTTCCAAGTTTTAAATCCTTTGGGATTTTTTAAGGGCAATATTAAGCTAGTAAGATATTTTATATTTTATAATAGAATACTTCGTACAGAAGAAAGTGACCAACTTACAAAACGTAAAATGTTCAGCAGGGCCATTTAAGTCACTTTTGCTTGGCAAGAAAATAAACATCAATGCAGTTAGTCATTTTTAACAAGTCAATATATTATACTTCCAAGTTTAAAATCCTTTGGGATTTTTTAAGGGCAATGTTAAGCTAGTAAGATATCGAATAGTCAATGATCACGTTTTTGTAAAAAAATGCACTTGGTCACTTTCTCCTATATGACTACGATTTGTTCATTTTATAAATACGAGTATTGCAGCTCATTAGAGAACTTTGTAGCAATAAATATGATTTAGAAATCAAAGGATTTAATTTATACAATAATGTGAAAAATGAGTAGACAGGTGACATTCATTACTTGGTATAAATTCTTCTTGGTATAAATTCAGACTCAAGTATTCAAGTAAAAGCTCCATTGAAGTAAGTATTATTTGAACTCTTAGATATTCAGATTCAAAACTTGCTTCTTTTTTTGCTTTTTATCTATTAATCATTCAAGTTAATGGCTAAATTATATACTGATCCTGATTTTTGATACTAGAAAATGCACCTTTTTTAAATATTAACATAAATTGTTGTTTGTTATTTATTGATTCGGTATTCAATTTGTAGTTTGACACGATTAAATTTGTCGTAGTGTAATGGTCAGCACGCTCGGCTACCGTTCTGGAGCTCCCGGGTTCGATTCCCAAGGGGGGTAAATAAATATAAGTGATTTTTTTCACTCTAATATTTATTCCATATTACCATGGACTGGTACCTGAAGCGGAGGGCTGATCACCTTTCCTTCATGTGTAAACGATCAAGGTAACACTGCGTTAATATGACACAGTGCCCTATGTACCATTGGGGTGCGGATAAGGGTTTTATTATTATTTTTTAAATTTGAAATAAAACACTTGTTTTTTTTTACCATTTGAGTATTAATTTTATTACGACTAGTTTCATAAGTTACAGATACTTCCGTCTAATAGTAAGATAATAATATATTGTAATAAAATAAAAAAAATATACCTGTAGATGGAAGCCTGTAGCTTCCGAAATAAGTCATTACAAAATATTACAAATGACAAAAAACAATTGTTGTATTTGTAGTTAATTTTATGTATCGTCTAGAACGTGAAAAAAATGGCATTTACTTTAAAATACTTTTATTTAATATTTATAACCATGTATCACCTTGCATTGAACTAAAGTGGCTTCACTCCAACCAATGCATCTACATATCTTGTTGAAGTCTTTATGTATCTGTCAGAGAGAACGCTTTCCATTCCTCATCATAGCACATAATTCTTCGGTAAATCCTTTTCAGTCCAAGCGGCCAGACTATGGAATGAATTATATACCTCATCACGTGAAAAATGCACCTCCCCTGAAAGCTTTCAAGAATCGTTTGAAACATTACTATCTATCATTGAAACCCTAACTGTCCTTTTTTTTCTTGGTTTACTTTACTCCTTTTGTTCTTCAATACCTTACCTAATCCAATTTTTTTGGTTATTCTATTTTTCTTGTATTTAAAGTTCATTCAATATTAACTGTTGAAATATTTGTTTATTTGTATTGCTATTAATTAAAATTCATGTTTTTATTTTCGTCGATAGGCTATGTGCAGGCACTATCTGCATACTTTGACCATTATCATTTTTTTTGTTCATACAGTCTGTTTTTGGTTAGCTGAAACATATTTCTTCTTATCAATAAGCCAGCTAATGTACATTTATTCCGTACAAGAAGTTTCAAATAAATAAATATTATCTTGTAACTTTTTTTTTCTTCTGTTATATCGCTCACTCCTTTCAACAACGTCAAATATCAAATAACTTGATTTTTCAGGAGATCGTTTTTAAAGTTAAAAAATACAATGAAATGTTTTTAAAAAAAATATCAAACCACTTATTGAACTTTTTACTGTGCAACAGATCTATTTAGATAAAACCTGAATGTTTTTTTCTCTATTTGAAGAATAATTAGTACATTTAAAGAAATAATTAAACAATACCTTTTCTTCAAAATGCAAAACAATACTTTCTGCCCTGTAGCAGGTAAATATTAAGTTTAAAATACAACATTTTGAGTGTGTCCAAATACTTGTTCACAAAATCTGGATTATCTCCAATTACAGGAGTTATTTTCATATTATTTTTTGACATCTCATCAAAGATGAAGAAGAATATGGAAGTCTGGGCATTTACGGGGCTTACGACCGTCATAACTTAAACCAGCCTATGACGGTCGTAAGCCCCGTAAATGCCCAGACTTCCATATTCTTCTTCATCTTTGATGAGATGTCAAAAAATAAGTTTAAAATATGCCGGTTTTGCTGGGATATAGTACATTTTCTGGGCATTCCGAAAACATGCACAACTGAAAATTGTCGATTTTTGAAATATGACGTTGTTGAAAGAAGTTAGCGATATCACATTCGTTAATATGTAATATTGTGTAATAATTTTGTGAATTTTTAATATGTTATGTATAAAACTAATTCTAACTAACCATCGCACCGCTTTGCCGCAGGGGTAGGCAAAGAGAAAAGAGTCCTAGCAAACAATCTTTACCTTCACATTCATACATTTACTTTCACATTCGTGCATCTCCTCATACATACCCGCCGATTATTTAGACTTCTGATCCAGATGCTTTCAAGGATTTAACGTATTTGATCATGACAAGTTTGCTTCGTTCTTTTTTTTCTTCTGTTTTTAACTACATTCTCGTTTTGTTTTAACGTTATTTCCTCGCCATTCATCCCACATGTCCAAACCGTTCTCGACTCCTGGCCAGAACACTCCCATGCATTTGAAATACTTGATCATACTATTTCTAAATATTTTATCTACCATTTAATATCATGATCGTGATATCTCTTGTAATGATGAATAATTTGTCTCTTTTCAAAGAAAAGTACACACTCGTGATACAGCTATAATTTGCTATATTATTTAGCAGGAACAATTTTTCATTTAAGTTAATATTTATCCACTTGACGGTAAGCCTTTGTACAGCGACATCAAATTTCGCACCTTTATTACATCCATAACAATTTTATGACACCATAACTAACCTTAACATAAAATAATGGTGTTCATTTTGTTTCATACTTCAAAGGCGTT